>NC_133653.1:231809812-231893491 GCF_009905375.1 Apium graveolens
AGAAGATATAAAATTGACGCTGTGCATTCCAATAAAATTAGTTCTTGAATTATATATGGCTTAATTTATATATGAAATAGCTAATTACATTTTTTTATTATTATGGTTGTTGAATTAAAAAAAAATATGGGATTCTCAAGTGTCTATAATCTACTTAGTAATATTAAGTACATTTTTAAATAAAATGTACTTTCAAATGCATCAGATGTTTTGTAGAATTAACCACTGCGTAGAGAAAGAAGATGAAATCATCACCTGTTTGGATAATTTTTTTTATCACTTTAAATGATTGGAATTACAAATAAATAAACTTATTAAAGAAACAGACTCGTAAAAAGAATGAAATGTGAAATAAATGCATTAAGCATAAGCACAAATTCACCATTAACCTCAGCATAACATTTTCATAGAAAATAAAAAAAACAGTAAACCGGGGAAGGGCACCAATACTAAGCTCTCAAAAAACCCCCATCCACTAGCTCTCCAAAACCATATTTACATTCATATGTATTCATATTTGGCTTCCCAGAAATGTAATGAATTATTTCAGAATATCAGACACGGTGAGAAGGGTAAGAAGTTAGCACCATAAAACCGGGTGAAAAGAATACTATACAAAACATACATACAATCATCTCAACAGGGAAAAACCTACACATTTAAATGAAACGAAACTAGCAAAGGGGATTAGTATTTTATGTACCAAAAATGCCTCGATATTGTAAACTGGTTAGTTAAGAATATGGCCTGGCTAAAGGCAGAAGCTGCTACCAAACTGACATCTTAAACCCTGTGGTCTCAGAAACATGAGGTTAGAGGAAAGATATCAACCGTCAAAACTCCAAAGCGAGTCAGGTTATTATACGACTCCATTGGTCATAATACGCAGCTAAAGAGAGCAACTTAATTTCATTCAGATGAGCTAGCATTTTTATCTTCATTCGGGCAATAAGAGGCTTTCAGTGAATCAGCAGTGATAATAGCAGAAGCTGCCTTGCTAATAGCAAGATCTGCTCTATAAAGCATTCTCTGGGCTTTTTCTCTTTTTAACACAGCAATTATAGACGCGCGCTTGGCTGCACTTGATGCCGCACGAACACCGAACTCATCTAGATCCCGCACACCTAACTGCATATTCCCTGGCCCTTGGTTCACTTCAGATTGGTAATGCATTTGAATTGGCTCCGTATCGCGCCACTGCACCCCATTCCTCTTTCCAGGTGTCCTGTGGTTGTATGAAGGCAATGCATGTAAATTGCTACGAGGCATTAATGCCCCAATCTTTTTTGACTTGTTCTTGTATAGTTTGGGGGGGTTATCAAAGTCAGATGTATCATTGTTCAGAGAAAAATATTCATGACTACAGACATCAGTTGGCGAGTACATCCTTCTTGAAGTGGAAGTATCTGAATTCTCAGGACTATAGTCAGCATATGTAGCTTTCTCATCTCGGAATGCAAATGAATTTGATCTTCTTCCTGCAAGTGAAGAAATAAATATGTAGAAACATCAGCCACCGAACTAAGATGCTAAGAAATGATCAAATTGACAAAAGAAAACTAGATACGCATATAGGAATCTGTTACCAAAAGTATGAACACCATCTTGATCCCCAATGGGAACCTGGTTAGCGTGAATTTTCTTCTGCGATCTATGCTTCGAACCCTTGTTAGGCACTTCCAAACCACGTGGCTTCAAACAGAAAGCAAACATGGCTGGTTTCTCCACAGGTGGCGGTTTCTTCACCTTACCTCCATAGGCAGCGGCACTGTTGGCTTTGCTCATTAATTGATTCCACTCTTGCATTTTTTGTTGGTACCTTTCCCATGATGGAGGCTGATAAAGCACAAGATATCAGTACATTTTGCTACCCAACAACCTCATTCAGCGTAAGTGTAAAAAAAAGCCAAACCTCTTTACTTGCCTACACTAATATTTTTGAAAAAACAAAGGTAGTATTAGCTAATAGGCGCATTAAAACTCTCATCCTGATCGAAAAATGACTAGACACAGACGCGTAATCATTTTTAATATAATGACTTTGACTAAGCTACTTACTGGATTACTTCATCAGCAGTGTTCATCTGTGCCCTTGTTTCCACTTCTATTAATAAGCATTGGGCAATAATAATATTTTCATTAATGAAAAACAACTATACTTAAAAGGTCTGTCCCAATATCAAAGGTACTATCAGTTAATTGCCCTTTTTCCACTTATCCCTTTATACAAATTAAATGAGAGACACAACAACAACCGTTCTAAGGAAATTTACATAAGAGAACCTATGTTACAATCGATAATACATCAAAAAACTAAATGAGCAAGTACAGATTAGATACCTGCAAGTGTCGTATCAATGGATACCCAGTTTTCTTCCGCTTCTGCTGCCAGTGTTGGTAGATGGCATTATATACTTCACTTGGCAAAAACCCACCCATGAGCTTTTCAATTTCAGCAACAGTAAAGTGATCACGCCGTTGAGCATATGCAACCTTCTCTAATGTATCCATAGTTTTTTCAAAGAGATCATCAGTGATTGCCACATGACAAGTTCCCTGGGTTTGGAAAGTGTTTTCATTCCTTAAAATCCATTCTTCATCTTCACTATCCATGTCATATAAAATCTTTGAGGGATTTAAAGCCATGTCAATATCATCCTCAATCTGCCGGAAGTACCTGGGAGAACGCATAAATAGATATTTTTCTGCAAGAGCTTCATTTTCCTCCACTAAATGTACACCAGGTATAGGAATGTTTTTCACTGAAGCTGCACGAATGTTGCGGTTGTAACACTCCTCGTGCATTTCCTTAAACAGCATCCATTGACCCCTGTCAGGGAATTCCAAGGCCCAGTCTTTTCCTCCTTTCCACATCATGGCATGTGTATAGCGGTTTGTTGACCCGGGTTGAAAGACATGAAGCACCTTATGCGAGTACCTAGTACTTCCAGAAAACTTGACAGCAAGTCTCCACTCATTTTGATCTGCAAGTTCTAAGGTAACCCGAGCCCCAAATTCTCTCCAGCATCTATCTCCAAGAGTTATTAGCAAATTTGAATCGCATGCTAACAACTCCAAGTTTCTTCGGGAACCTTTAGCGTCATCAGATGTCCTCTTTTCACTGGCTCGCCTAACTCGCCTAAAAGGAAGCCCGTTCTGATTTAGAGGTTTATGCCTTGGACTGAATTCTGAACCAGCAGAAGGCATAGCATAATGGACCTGAGTTCGTGGTTTTCTGGGTCCATTACCAAAGCCACTGTGAACAGCATTTGTTATCTCGCCATGCCAAACAGGAGAGATTTCTGCAAGAGGCGAAGAACTTAAATTTCTTGTGTTGGCAGTCCAAAACCTTTTAGGACTAACAGTATTAGGGCTCGTTCCACCACTCATAGTTGAAATATAATCAGCAACCCTCTGTACACCAGGCGATTTACCAAGAACACTGCTTTTTGCTAAATCAATTTCTGGGATTTCAACACTCATGCTTTTCAAATTATGAGTATCATTCTCCCCAGAAATAACTGCGGAACCATGATCTTTACATGACATCCTATTTTTTAATGTCAACAGCCTCTCTAATTCTGGATTGTGACTTTCCCTATTCAGGGAGTGAGCAATAACATCAGTCCTGATACTTCCACCATCACGGGAGCAAGTATTTGTTTTAACAGCATCTAAACTTTTATCTTCGTGATGTAGAGACGACATAATTCTACCACAGTTCATATTAGCAGTCAAGGCATGAGTTTCTAGCTGCTCATTTGAAACGAAAATTCCTGGAGTACTTTCAGGAACCATTTGCGGAAAGATCTCAGAACCATGCTTGGCTACAGCATAATCATTGGTTGTTGACTTGAAAGTATTTTCTCCACTATCCAAAGAACAAGCAAGAGTACACTCCCTAAGACGGACACAAGCTATACTACTTTTCATCAGTAGCTTCAGATGAAGGCTACGGAATAAAAGCGGTGCAGCACTAAAAGAAATAGCAAGTGGTAGAATCCCAGGCATCACATTACAGTTAAGAGGCTGATTCCTATTTTCCTTGCCAGGTTTAGAAAGGCCGATGGGTATAGTATCCTGAAAAGAGTTTCTTCTAGTACCCTGGTAGAAAGATGGCCAAAAAAGTCATAACTTAATAAACTCTAAGCAAAATTTATTTAGACATACGTGAAATCGTATGTGAAATGCAGACATGATTTACTAAGTCAGCCTGCAACACAAATACATATGATATATATATCACTAAGAAGCAATGATCTTTGAAACAGGCAAGAGAGCAACCAAGTATCCTTACAAAGCCTATATTTCATAGGCGGGATTAGAGTCATTAAAATAATAAAGATTCAAAAAGAAACATATACATAAATAAAAATAAACAGGTTACCTGAAAGGAGGATTGCCAACTAACAGAATTTATGTGTATCTTTTTGCTCCCACTTTCAAGGGCTTGGATTTTCCCCAGAGTGCATTCAGTAAGAGGAAGTTTTTTAGAAAAAAAACTCTTCTTTTGAAAAATGGTATCTAGGTGCAACCAGTTAGAATCTTTAATTTTGTAGAAGTTGTAGAATGAAAAAATATGCTGCTTTCTAAGATCTTGTCTACATGATAGTTTAAATCTTATTGACGTCGCTGGAATTTGCAAATCAACAGGCCCACTCCGTTTCTTTGCGTCAAAAAACATGTTGAGAACGACAAAAACAGAGGCAACAGCCTGCTTTAGGCAACCTTCAAGCACGAAAAACCTTAAACCAACTTCATTGTCAACAAAAAGCATCTCAAGGTAAACTGCGGGCCATGTACTGACTATTGAACCATATTGCTGCAATAATGACAGACGGGTATATCTGGATGTCTCGGAACCACATGATAAATCCAAGAGACAGCGGACCGGTAATAAACTTACATGAGTAACAAATTCTTTTAATGGTAACAAAGCCAGGTTGAGCTTCGACATGCCATCATTACCTATCACCAACATTAGATTGCTGGGGTTGACGCGATCTAAATGAACATTTTCATTATCGGAAGTCGAGAACCTATCAGCAATAGTGGGTAACCCATCCTCTGTAGGCAAACTTATCCGTATATTGTTATCAACAGGCATGGAAACGGATGCATGTTTCCTCTTGCGGAACCTCCTCCTGAAGTAAACAGTGGGTAAGCCATTTTCCTTTAAGGTGGAAAAATGCTTCGACATCACTTCCCCGCCATCTGCCTCCGCAGCTAATCTATCCACAGAATCAGAAAATTGTACTCCACTCGTTTCCCTTTCCAGCGAACATACATTACTATTCCTATGTGCATTTGTGACATTTCCAGACAATGGTGATGAGTCACTGGGAGACGGATGGAATGTCTTCTGTTTCTTTACACCAGCCAAAGATTTGTCTCGATTAGAACGAGCCAACCATGATATGATAGGCTCCGTCTCCAAATGATTTCTGGAATTGGTGCCGGTTTCACTCGTAGATAATTTTTTTCTGGTCTCATCAGTCACTCTATCCTCAGTACAAGACTGTAGCGGCTTTTTTACATCTGTAACTTCACTGCGCAGAAGTAAGAGCATGAACCGCTCATTTTGAAGGTTTATCCATTCTTTATCCTTATCATCATATTTCACATGGTGAAGTTTTCTCTCTTCATCATAATCATTCACAAGCCCATGATACCACCTCTCATCCAAAGGCCAAAACACCTTGATCCTTTTGTTCAAAAACCACCGGGGATCTTTGTCCATGTACACAACTTCATAGAAATGGCGTCTCTTTCGAGGACATCCTTTCTCTTTGTGGTTAGACCTTGGTCTTAGTGATCTGCTAGCATTATCAGGGGAAGGGCACTCAGAACTGGTTTGCAAGTTCTCTGTGTGACTACCAGTGTCTCCACCAGAATGACTTAAGGAAGATTTGCTTTTGGAAGAAGGGCCTGTGCACCGAGGATCAAATCGAGATGAAAGCATCATGGCTGCATTTTTCTCAAGGTTTTCCTCGTCATCCATGGAATCTTCAGAAGTAATTTCTCTATGGCCAACTGCAGGCTGGGTCTTTTCTGCAAACTCTAATCTATCTAAAGGCAGGCCCTTTCTTTTCTTCACATGGCTCTGCTCTTTTTTGAAAGATGCATCACTGCCTTTTCCTTCATCAGCAATAAGCTTTTTTCTTCTCTTCTTAGCATGTTGGAGTGTACTCGGTGGAGTAGTCATACAATCCTTCAAAACAGATTTTAACATGGCAGTCTGATCAACCAATTCTTCTTTGTCAATAACCAACTGTTCTATTCTCTTTTCATCAACTTCAAGTATTATTGGTTTAGCAACAGTAGTATCCTTCCCATCGCAGTTCAAATTGTCAGTCTGATCAACCGAGCTTCCATTATCAAAAATCAACGGTTCTCTTCTCTTCTTAGCATGCTGAGGTCTTCTTGGTATCTCAGTCATACAATCCTTCTTATCAGAGTTCAAATCGGCAGTCTGATCAACCGAGCTTCCTTTATCAACAACCAAAGGTTCTCTCCTCTTCTTACCATGCTTAGGCATTCTCGGTTTAGCAGTCGTACCATCCTTCAAATCAGATTCCAACTTCGCAATCTGATCAACCAAGTTCCCTTCATCACTAATCAACTGTTTTGTTTTCTTCTTTGCATGCTGAGGTATACTCGGCACATCCGCCTCACAGCCCTTCAAATCAGATTCCAACACTTCAGTCTGATCAACCACCTTCCCTTTACCAACAACCAACTTTCCTCTCTTCTTCTTCGCATGCTGGGGTATACTCAGCACATCAGTCTTACAATCCTTCAAATCAGACTCCAAAAATTCAGTCTTATCAACCGACTTCCCTTTATCAACAACCAACTGTCCTCTCTTCTTTTTAGCATGCAGGGGTACACTCAACACAACACCAGAACCATCCTTCAAATCAGACGTCATTTTTCCAATCTGATCCACCGAGCTACATGATCCCGATTGCTTCGCCACATGACTCATACTCCCTACAGATCCCCGCTTCTTCCTCGGAACCCTAATAACATCACCACCATCCAAACCAATCGAAAATCCACTCAATCCACCTCTATCCAAACCCGAACCCAACTCGACCTTCCCCAAACCCCCATTCTCGACACTACTCCTACTCGTCTTCGCCTTCACATCACCACCACCCAATCCCACATTTTGACTCCTCTTCCTCTTTTTCACCTTCTTACCACCATCATCTACACCCCCACTCTTCCCCTTATCACACCCATCATCCGAACCCCGAGTATCCACAAACCCACTTTCTTTCGAGATCACCGCACTTATCGAGTTAACTAAACTATTTTCCATTAACAAAAACTCAAATCAAACCCACCACACAAAAACCCCCAAATTACATATCCCATCATAAGCCTACAAACCCCAATTTCAGATCTGCAAATACAAAACCAACCTATCAAATCACCATACATTAACAAAAATTCACATATTTAAGCAAAAACACAACAAAAAACACCGATTCAAATGAAAAACTAGCTGAAAAATAATGGAAAAACGAGATTAAAGAGATTAATAATGACAAAAGATGGTGAATTGAAGCGTACCTGTCTCGAATTAACGAGACATCGCAAATCGAGCCGCGGAAAAAAGAAGTGAATTTTAGGGTTTTTTATTGAGGGAGAAAGTGATAGAGAGGCAGTTCAATTGGGAACCCTAATTCCTCTTCTGATTAGATTTCAATTGTTTATTTCTCTCCCCCCGCTTTTTTAAGTATATGTATGGGTAACTCTTTTTTCTTTTTAAACTAGAGAATTATGGCACTAATAAGACTCTAACAAAATAATGAATTATATATTTTTATTTTATTTTTTGGTTAAAGGTTTAAATTTGAGTGTAATATTAGAATGTGTATTTCGTAGTTGGTAGAACTATACTTAAAAACTAACAATATTCGTTGATTTTCAAAATTAGAAAAAATTATGTTAAAATTTGTAATGTTCTTTTTTCCTCAAATTTAATAGTTTTACTTACAAAGATAATGGTGAATTATTACTACATTAAATATTATTTTCTAAACCGAAAATCATTCAAATCTGATTTTTAGAATTTAAAATGGAGCACAAAGAATAAACTAAGTATTTGATCTAATAAATTATCAAATTTTCATTATTTTAAGGTTCAATTCAACTATTTTATATAAAATAATATTTTTTTTCAAAATTTGATCTAATTCTTGAAAAGCTCAAAACCATATAAGCAATATCAAACAAATAAATTTATAAACTATTAGAATTAAAAATATTAATAACTTTAAAAATTAAAAATATGAAATTTGTACCAATGAATTGTGCAATTCATGATTAAGAATGAAATTTTGGAAAATTGAAATAGTTTTCTTAGTTGAAATATTAAGATTACATGTTGAATAGAATAAAATAGTAAATTAAACTGCGTTTCACGGCAACTTGATAGCATATTTTATTATTAAAAAAATCAATTGAAAAAGAAAATTTTAATATCATATAAATTAGTGAACATAATATTATACAGAGAAGATATGACTAAACAATAAAATAAATTATTCATATTTTTATCGATTTTATTTAACATAGGCAACCTCCAAAGTAAAATTAATGTGCTCTTTCTCCCTATAAGTTTTTCTAACATCTAAGATTTAGTAAAAAAATATAATAATAACCTAAAACAATTTAATTATTTGTTCAAGATCAAAGAAGTTGTAAGTATGGAGTAAATTATTTGGCATTATATATAAAAGTTCAATAACTTTCAACTCTTTACGAAAACTTCCATCCAAATTTTGGTTATTTATTATCGTCACCCTAGGACTTTAATAACACTTTAAATTAATTTAAATTAAAAAAATTAAAAGAATATTATGATGGGAGTTTAGGATAATGCAAAAAAAATTGAAGAAAGTTTAGGAGAATATAATTTAATAGCACTTTTTGAAATTTATTAATTCAAAAATTGTGAAAATTAAAAAATATATAATGAGACGATTTGATAAGTCACATAAACGCCAACTTCTTCCTCTTTATTCAGGTATATGTATTGATATGTTGAATTTCCTTTTCATTCCTATTTTATAAACTAATTTTCTAGAAACCTTAGTTGAAACTAGGGGTGAACGCGGGTTGGGTTGGGTGGTTTAGAGATAATAAATCGAACCAATCCAATTAATTCGGTTTTTAAAAAATGAACCCATTAACCATAAAAATTATTTTCAACCCAACCCTACCCTTTATATATTGGGTCGAGTTGGTTTGGGTTAAAACTAGAATAAAACTATTTAAATATTTTTAGGAGTCAAAATTACAAATAATTTTAATCAAACGGTGAAGTGTTCCATTCGAACTTCTCAGCCTTACGAGTAAGCCGCGTTAGAGGGGCTGCGATCTTTGCAAACTTGAACGAACCTACGGTAGTAACCGTCCAATCCTACCTCTGGTAGTCGCCCTGACTATGGTCATCAATTCCTTAACGATCCTTTCTTCATTCTTGTCAGGATCCTCCACAGAACCCTCTTCAAAAACAATCCTTTCTGGGATAACATCCTCAACCGCTACATCTTTAATATGAACATCATCTGGTCCCTCGTTAGGGTGCTCCATTGGATCCAAAATCTGATCCCCAATATGTAGTAAAACATCATCGTGTTATTGCTCTTGAACTTCAGTCCGACTATGAACTTGGCAAGAGTTCTTATTATCTTAGTTAACTTATTATTTTAACGTCGCATCATCTCTGAGGTTTATAACGCTTAGCTCTGATACCATTTCTGTAACACCCCCAAATCCGAGGTCGGAGATTCGGGTTGTCACGAGTTCCATTTCCTTTAATAACACTTAATCTTAATAAACAACCAACTACTGCGTACTGTGACCCCAAAATATACACACACACCACACATTATAGTTTTTGAGATGAATACCAAAAAAATACAAGTCATTTTATTCCACAATTATAAGTCATTACACCTCAAAAGGGTTTCTGAATAGATTTACATAATCTTTTCCATTATTACAATTCGTAAATATACATAAGTCTGGTACATCAAAAGTTGAAAGTCTAGCCTATTGGTAGTTCCTACCTCAGCTACAGCGACATCAACGCCTACAGGAAACTACGGAACGTTTCCTATCCGCTCACGAATTGGGAGCTTGGTCATGTTCATCTTGTCTAGCTGTTATTGTGTGATGAAAGAATAAAGTAAGGGTGAGCAACAAGCCCACCAAAATAACATGTATAATAATTAACAATATATGAACATTCTCATAGTACTCATGAAAGTCTTGGTCAAGCAAACATCAACCAAGTTTGCTATCTTAACGTGACGAAGTCGCAAAATATTCAGTATATATATGTTAGGTCACACACACTATAGAGGGGGGGTGAATACAGTGTATAGCACAATCAAATCGAATTCTAATAACACAAGTAACAGAAAACAAACTTTATTCAAAATAATAAACTCTGTTACAGTATGGAACTGTCCTCTCTCAGTGATGAACAAATATCACGAGAGCTGCTAGAGTTACAATGAATAATCTTCTCGATAATGATAACACTTATAGTGTAAACCCTATGTCTGTGTTTAAATACTACACAGTTACAAGATAATCGCTAATTGATATAGAATATAATTCTGCTTCCTAAAATATATCAATCAGATATCTTTTTTCCAAGTATTATATTCTTCATAGAATTCCTTCTTCATGCAAATCTCTTCTTACATTTGTCTTGATCTTCTTTTCCTTTCAATCAGCCGCCTTCCTTATCTGAACGTTTCCTTTAAGTCCTGATATTATCTTCTGATAAATATCTCCTGAACCTTAAGTACTGATGACTTAAGTTCTGACTTCAGTATAAGTGCTGATTTCAGTTAAGTACTGATTTGTCCTGTTTAAGTAAGATCTGAAAACTAAACATAAATCATATTAGACATGACATTATCAAATATATCTAACAATCTCCCCCAACTTATAAATTAGCATAATATACAAGTTAACAAATATTTGATGATGTCAAAAACATTAAGTACAAATGCATGAGAATTTGACTAGATAACTACAACTTACAGTCCTTAAAGCTTTACCAACTTTAACTTCTGATAACAACTTCAGTCTATATTCATATCAGAATTTGAGCAGTTGTAGATCTTGACTTGGCTTCACTTTCTGATCTCTCTGATGTCAGGAGTTGTTCTGAGATAATTCTTTAACAAACACCTCTCAGCATATCTGAGTTCATCAATCATCCTCCTTTTAGCATCTTTAAGTTCTGCAGAATCTTCACCAGTTTAAAAGATTGCAGCCCTGAGATCATTAATTTTAGCTTTCCTTATGTCCTGATCTAATCTGATCAAATATGCCTTGTCAGACTCAAGATTGAATTCCACAGCCTTGTAAACCAGAAAGATAGTTATAATCTTAGCAGAGTTAGGCTTCATCTCAACAATATCACCTTTGTGATCTCTGTACTTTGGAAGATATATGCTGTCGGACTTAACAGAATCAAGTCTTTTATGTTTCTGAATTTGACTCTTCAAATAGTTTGCAGCACTTTCTGTTATTTTGTCATTCACTTGAAGTAAGAATAATACATGTTCCAATTCTTCAAAATACTTCAGTGGAATGACATTTTCCCTTATATGATAAACTCTACCATCTGTCATGAAGTACAACAAGATGTGTTCTCTCAAGTAGGTATGGTAAACTATCTGTACAGATTCTAGTTGATTCAATCTTTCAGGAGTTGCTCCAATACCTGGTTCACTTAAGGAAGTTGGATCATTGGTTGTGTTCTGTATTCTTCTTTCATCAGCACTACCCAATCCAGATTTATCTCTTGCTTCCTTTCCAGTAACCACTCTTACTTCAAAACCACTTACAACAGTCTTCAAAGGTTAAGTCTGTTTGGCTTTGGTGAATCCTGGTAGGAGTAACTTTGAAGGTTTAACATGATCAATGTCAGAGGTTTCCTTTGATTTATCTTCTGATATCAAGTTAACTTGAGCTATGTTAGAGGTTACTTTCTTCTTTGAGATATCAGAACTAACTATATCTTGACTCTGAACAACTTGAGCCATGTCAGCGGTTGTCTTAGAAATTTTTCTTGAATTCAGAGCAAGATCAGCATCTTCAACAGTAATTTCTTCATCCACAAGAGGCACATAAACCTTGATAGGTTCACCAACTTTCTCTTTGCCATTGGACCTTGGATCTATCTGCAATTGTGATTTAGCCTTGGTTGCTTCAGGATTTGTTCTTTCTTTTATCACAATGCCTTTGGCCTTTGGAAGTTTCTTTTTACCAACAGAAGCTTCAGATTTAGATTTGACTTTTTCTGACTTAAGTCTAGCTTCTTCTTCCATCAGACTCTCAAAGTCCATTCCTGGATTTTCTTTCAGAAATAGCTGTCTAGATATTTCTTCATCAAGATCCAAAAGTTCATCAGAACTTATCCTTTTACCAGTAGCAAAAGTAATTCTTTTTCCAGCATCAGAACTTGTCCTGTGACTTGTAATTTCAGCTCTTCTTGATGAGAAACTTCTACCTTGACCATGACCTCCACCCATTCCAGAGTTTCCCTGGTCATCTTTTTCATCATCCTTCCCCTTTAGTGTCTTAACAGTTGTTTATTTGGACTTAATTACTTTCTCCCCCTTTTTGGCATCAGCAGGTAAGAGAAGAGAGACAAGCAATTCCACTAAGGCTTGGATTTCATCAAGTTGAGATTGCTGAGAAGCTTGATTTTTTAAAATAACATCAATCTGAGACTGTTGCTTCTCTTGGGTCTTCTCAATGTAAGCAACTCTGTCAAAGGTAGGTTGGAAGAATTTTTTCTTATCAATTTTCTGAGTCGTTTCTTGCTTGAGCAATTCTTCCTGAATTTTATGTAACTCTGCATGAGTTGTTGAATGGAGACCTTGAAGATGTCTAGTACTCAATACAGTGACTCGAAACTGTGTCTTGAAATCATCATTAATTAACATTTCATCAGCTTTTTCCAAGTGTTCAGCAAGAATCTTTTCAGATGGAACAAAGGTAACTGAGTTCCATTCCTTATTCCACTCCTGTCCTCTAGGAGTTTCACTCCAAGGTACTGGTGCTTCTCTTCGAACAAACTTCTTGACTAACTCACTTTTGTGAATAGTTTGTTGAGGTGCATGTCCTGATGGACCAGCTGCAGTAGCATCTTCATTTATAGCAGCATCACCAGTAGTATCAGTATTTGAAGCATCAGAACTGACAGAATCAGCATCTTCTGATAAAACAACAGTATGGGAAGCAATTGAGGCTTCAGCATCATCCTCTAAGTGCTGATATGTTTCCAAGTTCTGATCAACAGCCATATCCTGATGCTCACCTATATTCTGATCATCAACATCTAGATGCAAAGAAGGTGTTGTAGACAATTCTGGAGTTTGAGTAACATCAGTAAAAGGTGTTGTTGATGGATTAATTGTTGTTGGAGCTTCTAAGTAGAGAACCTCAGGCACAACCAGGTTGTGAATATCAATTTCAGCATTTGTGCCTGGGTCTACAGGAGATACAGTTTCATGTACATGAGACACAGATGGTGTGTTTGCCTTGTCTGTAGCAACTTCCTGAGTTGGGGATAATGGAGAGGGAGATGCAGTAACTTCAACAAATTCTGGTTCTTTTGAGATCAGAGATTCCTGATCTCCTTCCTTAGCTGCTGCTTCCTCATCATCTGAAGCTGGCCTTTTAGCTCTCTATTTCTTGTATCTCTTTGAAGGTGGGGATTCCTTGGGAGGTTCAACATAAGTCATTCTTCTAAGCCTTTTGAGAAGTTTAGATCCCCCAATTCCAGAATCCTTCTGAGAAGGGACATTCTCAGCTTCTTTAACAACAGGTTCTGATGCAGAAACCTGTTCCTCACTATCAGACTCATCTCTCAGAACAATCCTCCTTCTATTCTGTGGTGTCTGAGGGACAGTCTTTGTCCTCTTGGGCTTGGAAGATGAAGGCTTTACAGTAGGTGCTGAGGATGAAGGTTGAGCTATCTGTGAAGGTTTGAGATGTGTTCTGATAGAGGATTGAGGTATAGATGTATGAGTGGTATGTTCTGATGGTTGTTGTGGTATTTGGGATGTGGTGGTAGGTTGAACATCAGGATAAACAGATCTATAGGTTTGAGGATCAGCATTTACCAGGATCTGTTTTACAGACTGAGGAATCTTAAAGGTCTAACCACCATTTTCTTAAGGTCAGCATTTACCAAGTCATTAAAAGCCTGTTTTGCAAGTTTAAAGGGTGGAAATAAGTCAGTGGTAGGTTGGGGTTCATCAGCACAACAAAAATTATATATAAGCTGACATAATCTAGCAAAGTAGACAACATTCCTATCCTCTGTCATCTTATTCCCTATAAAACCTAGCACAACACTTGCAAAATCAAAATGAGTTTGGTTAATAATAGCATACCCGATGTGCTGACTCATTATTGGAATGGCATCAAAGTTGGAACACTTATTCCCGAAGGCTTTAGTGATGCAGTCGAAGAAAAAGCTCATTTCCTTTCTGACATGTGCTCGTTTCAACTATCCAAGCTTAGCCAAACTCTTCTCATACCCCAAATTGGCCATGAGCTTCTATAGAACTGGTTCCTCCGGTGTTGAGAAAATGCAGCCTTCTGGTAAACGTAGAGCCTTGCGAACTGTTCTAGGAGTTACCACATGTTCAACATCATTGACTTCAAAAACAATGCTGGGAGTACCAGTAGCACCACCATTATCAAAATGCCCAGTCCGCCAAAACGTCAGAACTTGTTGGCTTGAAAAGACTGGTGGCTGGGTCAATGCATACCCAATTTCACTGTGTGCCAAAAGATCTTGCACAAAGTGCAACTCAGATGGAGCTTCATCATGATTTAGGATTGCAACATAGTTGTTGGGAACGAACTTGGCTCCATCTATAATCAAATCCTTAGGTGCCATGAGAAAAAAAAATTGAGAATTAAGGTTGCCTGTAAGGTATTTGATAAAATGTATGTATGAAAACCAACGTCAGGAGATGAGAGAGAGTAAAAGTAAAGAAAGAGAGATAAAATGTAAAAGTAAATAAAAGATTGTATAATCTTCTCTCTCTCTTACTTATACATGGTAAAAAAAATAATCGTTGGACACCTGTCAGACATGCAGCAATAATGAAAAGTTAATGGGCACGGGAAAACAGTAATCATTACTTATCACATGCAGTTTTTCAAGGAAAAACCGTTCCACTTACCAAGTAATCCCATTAATTGAGGTAAGTCAGGTTTAATTCAAAATTTAAACTGTTCCCACTTATTTAATCATTTTCACTGCAAAACCAATATTCTGTAAAAATATTCAAGTGTGAGAATGACCAAAAAAATAATAAATCAAGTAAACAAGTACTGATATTTTAAAATCAGAACTTAATTTATATCAGTAATTAAAATGGTCACCAGAATATGGATATATCAGGATTTAAAAGTGCAGCAGAATTTAAAACATCTCAGAGACAAAATCTTGCAAAAATATAAAATTCCATTAATATATTAAGAGAATACATTCATGAAATTGAAATTTACATCAGAACATTACAAGATTGTCCTAAGCTACAAACTCCAACATCAACAGCTTTTGTCCTTGGCTAAGAAGCCGGACAAAGCTGACGATGAAGAAAAATAGGAAGAAGAAAACAAATTATTTCTTCTTCCGACTCTCTACAAAAAGAATAGCGAGTCGAATGATTCGCTCTTGTTGGCGGAGAGATTCCAGCCTTTCTTCTTCCAATCGCTCCAGATGGCGATGGTAGTCCATGTAAAAGAACAGGAGGTGTGTGAGAACCTCCTGGGGAACCGAGTGCCAAATCTCATCAGGAATGACAGTTACGTGCCATTCCTGCTGCCAGTCCCCACAACTCAACTCCATGTTGAAGGTCTCATAGTTTAAAAACATATTGTAGTTGACCATGATTGTGTTGGTATGAAGGAAAAGAGAGTGAGAATGTGAGAAAATAAATGATGTGTAGGCTGATTTAAGGTGTTGGTTTATATAGGCAATAGAATTCCAGGAGACACAAGGAAATTTAATGCTGACAGTTAGAAATAATTCTACCTCGTCTCCCTAGACTGGAAAGAAGAAAAACAGTCATTGGAAGTGTAAAACAGGGTTTAATGCGCACAAGAAACAAGTAAATATTACTGTGCATGTACGTGTTCCACTAACCCTAATTGTATTGATTGTTAATATCTCACCAGTACATATTCTGATTTAAAATAAGACTATTTCAGATTTTAACCACAAATAAGTCAAATAGAGGATCAGAATTTAATATCAACACTTAGACTTATATCAGAACTTAACAGTCATCAGAACATGATTTCTTAACTTGAAAAATGAATGCCTATCTCTGTGATTCTTCACACAAATTCTGATTTCGGTTCTTCAGAACTTATTTATCAGAACTTCCATCAAAACTTGTCCTCAGAATTTATGCAATCTGACACATAAACTGTTCATCTAAAACAACTTTGAACGCCACAGTAATTTTCATCATTCATATGGAGTGTAAGTGTGTGCATTAAGCAAAATATCAGACAAAGAGTAAAGTCTGATTCACTTCAGTACATCTTAGAAATAAGGCATAACTAAGAACTTTACTAAAAATCTTTCATTTATTCTGAAGTTTACTTTTGAATGAGTTCATGCACGAGTCCACCTCAACTATTTTGTGCTTATTTTATGCATCTTTTGAAATTCCATTTTACAGTGGCTTCTCAGTGTAAGTGAGTCACGACTGCTTATCAGAATTTATGATGTTATCAGAGTATTTCTCCAGTAATCATAGAGTGTGAAAAGTCACCAAGAAAAATAATTATTTGCTTTTCTGATGCATATTACTTAATACCAGCAATGCACTTGGGTCATCCCTTCCACATTTTTACTCTAAATCTCAAAAGAGTACCTGATTTTTATTCCTTATTTCTTTTACTTTTTCTTTTGATGAGTGAGGTTTATCAGCACTTAGTACATCCATCAGATTTACTAACATCAGAACTTAACAGATGAGAAGCATTATTCTAGTTTTTGACTTAGTAATAAGATAGACAAAGTAAACGTGACTAAGCTCAATATCAGAATTTGCTTGTGTCAATAGATTTCCATATAAATAATTACTTCCAATATGGGATCTCTAGTATGTTAAAGACTACTAGGTCAGCATCTAGCACAATTATCCTCATAGGATTGAATAGTCACGGAAACAGTCAGTTCACTATCAGAGTTTAGAAATTCACATCAAACAACAATCAGTACTTGAGCAATTTTCAATTAAGCACAGAATATACAAAGAGAGTAATTTCTGTAAATACTGATCATAAAGTCTGATGCATCAAAACAAAAGCTAAGCAGATTTAGAGAAAGAACCTAAAACCATTCCAAGTTCATTTACCAATCTTGTAAAAGTAGCTTCACACAGTGGTTTTGTGAAGATATCTGTTAGTTGTTGATCTGTTGGAACAAAGTGCAATTCCACTGTACCTTCATCCACATGTTCCCTTATGAAGTGGTACCTAATGCTGATGTGCTTTGTCATTGAGTGTTGAACTGGTTTACCTGTCATAGCAATAGCACTTTGATTATCACAGTAAATAGGGATTTTAAAATATGTTAACCCATAATCCAGTAACTGATTCTTCATCCAAAGAATCTGTGCACAACAGCTTCCAGCAGCAATGTATTCTGCTTCTGCAGTTGATATGGAGATTGACTTTTGTTTCTTGCTAAACCAAGAAACCAATCTGCCTCCAAGAAATTGGCAGCTTCTACTTGTGCTTTTCCTGTCAATTTTGCAACCTGCAAAATCTGCATCTGAGTAACCTGTTAGTTTAAAATCTGATTCTCTGGGATACCACAATCCCAGATCAGCTGTTCCCTTAAGATACTTGAAAACTCTTTTCACAACTGTTAAGTGAGGTTCTCTTGGATCTGCTTGAAATCTTGCACAAAGACAGGTAGCATACATGATATCAGGTCTACTAGCAGTTAGATAGAGTAGAGAGCCAATCATACCTCTGTAATCAGTAATATCTACTGATTTACCAGTATCCTTATCCAGTTTTGTTGCAGTGGCCATGGGAGTGGATGCACTTGAACAATCTTGCATTCCAAATTTCTTTAGCAAATTTCTGGTGTACTTGGTTTGACAAATAAAAGTGCCTTCTTCATTCTGCTTGACTTGAAGGCCCAAAAAATAGCTAAGTTCCCCCCATCATACTCATTTGATATCTTGACTGCATCAGTTTGGCAAACTTCTTGCAAAGTCTGTCATTTATAGAACCAAAGATGATATCATCAACATATATCTGAACCAGAAGTAAGTCCTTTCCATGGTTGAGGTAGAACAGTATTTTGTCTATAGTTCCTCTGTTAAATCCACTTTCCAGAAGAAACTGAGCTAAAGTCTCATACCATGCTCTTGGAGCTTGCTTAAGGCCATAAAGTGCTTTATCAAGCCTGTAGACATGATTAGGATATTTGGGATCTATAAAGCCTGGAGGTTGTTCAACATATACTTCCTCCTTCAATTCTCCATTGAGAAAAGCACTTTTCACATCCATTTGAAAGACAGTAAACTTTTTGTGAGCAGCATAAGCCAAAAATATCCTTATGGCTTCCAATCTAGCGACTAGTGCAAATGTTTCATCATAATCAATTCCCTCCTGTTGAGAATATCCTTTTGCAACCAACCTTGCCTTATTCCTTGTAATTATGCCATCACTATCAGTTTTGTTTCTGAATACCCACTTTGAACCAACAACAGATCTGTTCTTTGGTCTTGGCACTAGGGTCCAAACTATGTTTCTTTCAAATTCATTTAACTCTTCCTGCATTGCTTGCACCCAATCAGCATCTTGAAGAGCTTCTTCCACTTTCTTTGGTTCAGTCTGAGAAAGAAAAGAATTGTAAAGACATTCACTCGAAGTAGCTGTTCTAGTTCTGACACCTGCATCAGGATTTCCAATAATTAAGTCAGGTGTATGTGATTTAGTCCACTTCCTTGTAGATGGAAGGTTTTCTCTAGAACTGGATGCTCCCCCATGATCCATGCTATCTTCATCAACATTTTCTGATGCTCCACCTGAAACTATGCTCTCTGAGTTGGATCCTTCAGAATTTAAGTTTTCAGAACTATCAGAACTTGGCTTATCAGAACTTGACGAATCAGAACTTGAAGAGCCAGTTGCATGTTCTGATGCTTCTTGAGATGTGGTTGTATCTTGAGTATGCTCCCCCTGCATAGGTGCATCTTCCTTTTGCGTAGTCACCACAGTTTTAATAACATCAGAGTTTAATCCATCAGAGTTTGCAGTATCAGGATTTAGACTGTCAGGATTTTCCGTATCAGAATTTAAGTCTTCATTTTCAAATCTCAGCTGATCATGATCATTGAAATCTTCAAGTCCAGTAATCTTCTTATCATCAAAAGAGACATTGATAAATTCCATGACCACTCTTGTTCTCAAGTTATAGACTCTGAAGGCTTTTGTGGAAAGTGGATATCCAACAAAGATTCCTTCATTAGCTTTTAGATCAAATTTGGATAGCTGTTCAGGGTGAGTCTTAAGAACAAAACATTTGCATCCAAATACATGAAAATGCTTCAGATTTGGCTTCTTTTTCTTCACCATATCATATGGTGTCTTTTCTTGCTTGTTAATGAGCGTTGCATTCTGAATAAAACAAGCAGTCTGCATAGCTTCAGCCCAGAAATAGGTTGGAAGCTTTGCTTCATCAAGCATTATACGTGCAGCTTCAATGAGAGTTCTATTCTTTCTTTCAACAACTCCATTTTGCTGTGGAGTTCCAGGAGCAGAAAATTCCTGCTTGATTCCATGGTTTTTGCAGAACTCTTCCATTATCAAATTATTGAACTCAGTACCATTATCACTTCTTATTATCTTCACATAATCTTTGACCAATTTATCCAGTTGCCTGATATGATCAATCAAGATAGATGCAGTTTCACTTTTTGTGTGCAAGAAATACACCCATGTGTATCTGGTGAACTCATCCACTATGACCATAGCATATTTCTTCTTTGCAATAGACATGACATTTACTGGACCAAATAGATCAACATGTAGTAGGTGATAAGGCTCAAGAATTGATGATTCAGTCTTGCTCTTGAATGAGGATTTCCTTTGTTTATCCTTCTGACAAGAACCACAAAGGCCATCAAGAGCAAATACTGACTTTGGCAGTCCTCTCACAAGATCTTTCTTGACTAGTTCATTTATATTATTGAAATTTAAATGAGAGAGTTTCTTGTGCCAATTCCAGCTTTCTTCAATTGATGCTCTACTCATCAGACAGATTGCAGAACCATCAGTACTTGTTGAAAGCTTGGCTTCATAGATGTTACCATGCCTGTATCCTTTCAGAACAGCTTTGCCTGTAAATTTACTAATAACTTCACAGTGTTCTTCAAAGAAATCCACATGATAACCTCTGTCACAGATTTGACTAACACTCAGCAGATTGTGTTTAAGTCCTGAGACCAGAGCTACTTTTTTAATGATGACATTCCCGAGATTGATATTGCCATATCCCAACATTTTTCCAATGTTGCCATCTCCATAAGAAACACTTGGGCCAGCCTTCTCCACAAAGTCTGATAGCAGGGCTTTATTTCCAGTCATATGTCCTGAACATCCATTGTCCAGAACTAGGATGTTTTTCCTGTTGCCCTGCAATCACAAAGACCACTAATGATTAGTTTTAAGGACCCAGACTTGCTTGGATCCTTTGGCCTTATTAAGTTTGTTAACATTTGCAGCGGATTTAGCATCAGAGTTTATGTTAACATTTTTCTTATCAAAATTTACACTATCAGACTTTGAATCAGAACTTACACTAGAAGAAACAATGCTAACTTTCTTTAAAGAAGGTTTTATTTGATAAAAATCATAGTACAGACTATGATATTCCTTACAAGTATAAATGGAATGCCATAAACTACCACAATGAAAATAAGGATTTTGTGGCTTATATCTAACAGACTGACTCTTAACTCCTGACTTTGAAGGTAAGGAGTTTATGTTCTTATTCTTCCTGCAAAAAGAAGCCAGATGGTTAGAACTTCCACAGTTATGACACGTTTTTCTAGTAGCATCAGGAACATGCTTATAATCATTGCTTTTATTCACACCTTCCTTTCCATTCCTATTTTTCCTAGGTGATTTTACCTTGTTTGCATTCTTAACATCTTTCAGCTTATGCTTAAGCTGCTTCTTTGTCATTAAGCCTACGTTTACTTCAGTTATCTTTTCCTGTTTTAGTTTGTCAGAAGTTAATTCCTTTTTAACTTCTGATTTCTCATTATCAGACTTTACAGCTACAAACTTAACAGGCTTTAACTTAGATTCTTGATTAACAACTATAGGCTTAATTTCTACAGTTCCTTAATCATTCTTATCATCTCCATAACCTAAGCCCTCTTTCCAGTTTTCACTACTTAACAAATTCCGAGTTGTTCTGCCAGAGTTAGTCCAAGTCCTGATAATCTCTCTTTCCTTTTCTAACTCAGCTTTTAGAGATTCATTCATTTTAAGCACTTCATCCCTAACATAGAAAGCATCATCTCTATCTTTCTGAGTTTGATGGAACATGACTAACTCTTTTTTCTAAATAATCATTCCTCTTTTTGCAAGCAAGATTTTCAGAAGTTAATCTTTCACATGTTAAAGTTTGATCTCTATAGCTAATGAACATGATTTTAAGATATCTTCTCAACTCATTAATATCATCAGTATGAAAGGCATAAGTAGTTTGAGGTACCTTTAACTCAGCAGCTTCAGAACTGCTTTCAGCACTTGCCATATCAGCATTTGCCATCAAGGCATAATTCTCCTCACTTTCAGAATCTGAGGTGTCTGTCCAGCTTTTGTTCTTTGTGACAAGAGCCTTGCCTTTTTCACTCTTCACTTTCTTGCAATCAGGAGATATATGGTCTTTCTCACCACAGTTGTAGCATTTGACATTTGTATAATCTCCTCTGTCAGACTTTCCTCCTTTGCCCTCAGATTTTCTGAAATTCTTCTTATAAGAACTTGCACCTTTCCTGGAAAACTTCTTACCCTTCCTGAACTTCCTGTATGCAATCTTTGTGATTTCTTTCACCATAAGGGCACACAGCTTCATCATCTCTTCATCAGCATCCGTCTCAGGCAAGCTTTCAGATTCTGAGTCATCATCATTATCATAACTTGATGACTCAATATCAGACTTTGTGAAGAGAGCTTTACCCTTGCCTTTCCTTGAGGTAGCTGCCTTGGGGGATTCTTCTTCAGCCTTAAGAGCAACTGTCCTTGACTTTCCTCCTTTCCTCTTGCTTCTTTGTTCCATCTCAAGTTCATGAGTCTTGAGCATACCATAAATTTCATCAAGAGTCGTTTCATCAAGATTATAGTTGTCTCTTATTGTTGTTGCCTTCAAATCCCAGCTTTCAGGAAGAGCTAACAAGAATTTAAGATTTGAATCTTCAAGATCATACTCCTTATCAACCAGTGACAAATCATTCAAGAGTTTGACAAATCTATCATATAAATCAGTCAATGACTCATTAGCCTTTGAGTCAAAGTGTTCATACTCTTGAGTGAGTATTGTCTTCCTGTTCTTCTTAATCGTATCAGTTCCCTGACATCTTGTTTCCAAGGCATCCCATATCTCATTTGCAGTCTTGCAGTTTATTACCCTGTTTGACATTACATTATCAATGGAACTATGCAGTAAGTGTCGTACCTTAGCATCCTTAGCAATTGATGCGATATCTTCAGCAGTGTAGTCACTTTTCTCCTTTGGTACTGACTTTGCTGCTTCACCTGCAACTGCAACAGCGAGCTTGGTTGGTTTGTGAGGCCCTTCCTTGATTCTATCAAGATATTCTGGATCTGTAGCTTCCAGAAACATAGTCATCCTCACCTTCCATATGGGATATTCAGATGGTCTCAATATGGGAACTCTAATAGCCTCATATCGGCTATGGATTTGTGTCTTTAGAGGTTCTTCAGTTTTGGTGGGCTTAGTTGGAGTTTCTACTTTAGACATGATTGTTTTTGGATCTTAAACTGTTTGTGTGTTAACAGATAGGCTCTGATACCACTTGTTAGGTCACACACACTGTAGAGGGGAGGTGAATACAGTGTATAGCACAATCAAATCGAATTCCAATAACACAAGTAACAGAAAACAAACTTTATTCAAAACAATAAACTCTGTTACAGTATGGAACTGTCCTCTCTCAGTGATGAACAAATATCACGAGAGCTGCTAGGGTTACAATGAATAATCTTCTCGATAATGATAACACTTATAGTGTAAACCCTATGTCTGTGTTTATATACTACACAGTTACAAGATAATCACTAATTGATATGGAATATAATTCTGCTTCCTAAAATATATCAATCAGATATCTTTTCTTCCAAGTATTCAATTCTTCATAGAATTCCTTCTTCATACATATTTCTTCTTACGTTTGTCTTGATCTTCTTTTCCTTTCAATCAGCCGCCTTCCTTATCTGAACGTTTGCTTTAAGTCCTGATATTATCTTCTGATAAATATCTCCTGAACCTTAAGTACTGATGACTTAAGTTCTGACTTCAGTATAAGTGTTGATTTCAGTTAAGTACTGATTTGTCCTGTTTAAGTAAGATCTAAAAACTAAACATAAATCATATTAGACATGACATTATCAAATATATCTAACAATATATACTTTTCAAAATCTTTGAAATCATCTGCCATGTATAATATACACAGAGTTCCAGTTTATAACTGTATAAAAATATCATTGTAAGGTGATCTCATATATCTAACCTTGTCCTAACATTTTTCTGAAAATCTTTATCATGCATAAGATAATCATTTACAAGATATAAGTTGAAAAGATGAAGTTACAAGATACTCCAATATACTTATATCTTTTTCGAATGCTGCTTGAACTACCACCGTTCAAGGTATAAATAGTTCATCCCATAGATGAAGCTACAAGATAAAACCTGTATAGAATCAATCTTTGAAATATCAACAAAATGAAATGAAGTTACGAGATACTTTATTTGATGAAGACATCATTTTGGAAAACTCGACCCTGACAACACTAAACAATCGCCCAGCCGTAGCCTTTCTATCGAAGTGCTCGGGGTAGTGTTGCAGAAATATCCAACCGGATGATGAACTCATTACGGGAGTTAGCCACGCCAGGAGTACCACTCACGATGATCAGTTACAGTAGTGCAACCCCACAATTTTCTACATGTAGAGGAGAACAGTCGAATTTACTTGTCGACCGAACGCTGGACTCCTAAGGAATGGACCGTCTTAGCGGAACTTCCGGGCCATTTGGGCCAATATAATATGGCTGGGCCGGCGCCACTCCTAGTTCAGATGAAATCCATGACTCTGAAATGTAAAGCTCGTTCCCCCTTTCCCCAAGTAGAAACTTGTTGATGCGGCTCCACCAAGAAGTCGTATCTAATTGGAAAGGAAAATTCACTGATATTTCCCAGGCGATGCCTGTTAATGGATTAAACCCATTCCAAGAATTTTACTTCCCGAGTGTTGGGTAAGTAATCAAAAACTCTTTTATCAATCAGCAACCTCGTTACGAATATAAAAACATATCACGGAGCCGGATCCCTCAGATTTTTTAGCGAGTATTCAAGTCCCCTTCGAAAGGAAGATCTTAAATTTGAAAACAAGTTTTGAGATCCGCTCTAACCTTTAAAATCATTTTGAATACTTAAAAATATTTTTGAAAGCATCTGGAATACGGATGATTTGATAGAATAAATCAATTCCAAGATAATCAAAGAATATCTGAATATTGTGCTATAAATAATATTCCAAAAACTAATAGCTTTTACCAAAGCAAATGAAGTAAAAGTTTCGAAAATAACTTTCTGAAAATATTTAAGGTAAGAATTATTGACGATATCAATCATTTCTCGAATACTTGGCAAATAACGAAACATTATTCTTTAAGAAAATAAAGAATATTATTTAGTAAAATAAGCGGAGTCATAAGTTCTCGAATGAATATTCAAACTAATATTCATTAAATAAAATAAGCGGGGTCATACGTCCTCGAATGAATATTCAGACTAATATTCATTAAATAAAATAAGTGGAGTCATAAGTCCTCAAATGAATATTCAGACTAATATTCATTAAATAAAATAAGCGGAGTCATAAGTTCTCGAATGAACATTCAGACAAATATTCATTTAATAAAATAAGCGGAGTCATAATTCCTCGAATGAATATTTAGACTAATATTCATTAAATAAAATAAGTGGAGTCATAAGTCCTCGAATGAATATTCAGACTAATATTCACTTAATAAAATAAGCGGATTCATAAGTCCTTGAATGAATATTCAGATAATATTCATTAAATAAAATAAGCGGAGTCATAAGTCCTCGAATGAACATTCAGACTAATATTCCTTTATTAATAGAATTAAAATAAGTTTCATAAGTAGAAACTCTATTCAAATAATTAAACTAGACTTTGATCGTAATAGGAATCTTAAATGAATATTCTAAAAATAATATCCACTTGTAATATATAAAACTATCGAATAGACATTATTCGATTAATAGTTTTGAAAACTATTCATATATATATATATAATATATACTCAGGAACATCGCCTCCCGATTTAGAAAAATGTTCAACTCTGGGTCCCCTACTGCTTATCTCTAGCATATGTATTATGCAGTTTATAATCAATTGAATCAACAATGAGATATCAAGATTACGAAACAGACATGCATATATATATATATATATATCATATTGACATGCTTCAATATATCGCAAGATTTGCTAATAACAATCATGCACTTATAACAAGATAATGCATATATATTTACATCACAACAACAGTATAACGGGTAGAAAACTTGTCTGAGCGATCGGGGGTGGTAAAAGGTCTGGTGTGAGTCTGGTAAACTATAAACAACATATAAGCCAGAGTTAAACCACGGTCGCTTAAGAAACTAGACTTTATCCACTTAGACCCTAACGCTCACTTTTGCGCTTAACGATTTACATTATTCGCTCGAGTACTCTCGGCTTCACCATTTTTATAAAATTAACCATTAAAGGTTTTAAGGCGACTCATTTGCGAGTACTTTACCAACTGCCTAATCCACCTTACATAATTGGTTCATAATCTAATTAGTCTTTTAAGAGCTTTAAACAAGGTTTCAAAGTTAGGCGAGGGGTACAGGTTCGTTCGCGAAACACCGTAACTTAAAATAGTCGTTTCTCCTAAACCATAAATCGGATCTAAAAAAACGACATATCAAAACGAAGCTTAAAACATAAACTATCTAAGAATGGAAGTGGTTAGTTCATAGCAGTGGGTGTCGGGTCCAACAGTTAATCACAAAATAGCTTAAAGAAAATCGGGCATTATGACGACTATAACCTAACGATTTCCAAAGTTTAAACTACACCAAATTATCACCAATTCAACAAAAATCCAACATCCATCAACATCAAACTAAACCCATTCATCTAAGCACCATTATCATCCAAAAAAACCAAACTTAAAACTAAGGGTTCAAGAGTTTATACGTTCCTTGGAGAGTCACTAACAAGCCTTTGGGAACCTTGATCTATGCTTAATCAACTTTAAGCTTTCATAAAAATCAAGAAAATCAAAGTAAGTTACTATTAACTACTATTCATCATCATATTTGATGAGTGGATTAGCTAAGCAAACCATGGAATCTTGATCTTGAACTCATGGTATAACTAAGTTATGAAATATAGGATCCAAGGAAACAAACCTTGTAATTTTCCATGGCCTAGAGCTTGAGTTTTGAAATTTTATTTCTTCATTTCTTGAAAAGGTCGAATGGAAGAAGAAATAAATGGGGGAGAGCTTTTGCTTGCTTGTCTTGCCTTGATATTTGTGCAAAGAATACATGGTTGTGGTTAATTATTGGCTAAATATCTTGTTTTCACTTGCTTATGTCAT
The DNA here is from genome assembly GCF_009905375.1 of Apium graveolens. Classification (NCBI taxonomy): domain Eukaryota; kingdom Viridiplantae; phylum Streptophyta; class Magnoliopsida; order Apiales; family Apiaceae; genus Apium; species Apium graveolens. The sequence goes on from NC_133653.1 coordinate 231,836,858, forward strand.
TGCTTGCATCACTACTTTGACGCATGTCTCATTTTTGTGGTGTGATGATGTCACCTTGCTTCTAACCACATGTTTTAGCTTATTTTAGAAACTTTCTTCTCATGCTACTTGCATGTGCTTGCCCCTTGGACGTTTATTTATTTTACGGTTCGCTTAACTCTCGTTCTCGTTGATCGTTTGAGGGATCATATCCAGGATCTTATTAGTGGGCTTCCCTAACCCTCTATAAATATTTTATAGTCCTTTAATGATCCTTGCTTATAATCCTTGAATTTAAATCCTTTTAATCATGTTACCTTATACTCAATTCTTTCGGTATCTGGTTGATTTTTTCGAGAAAAATCAAAGTGTCTGAATTCAAATTCTGACGACATTTACCTACACTCATATACCGTATAGAGTACTAATAAAATCTCAAAATATCAATAAAAGAACTCCTACATAGTGTGGTCTGAAAATTTTCCTTAATCAGCACAATCAGCAAAAAGTTACTATTCACTAGGGTTTCAAAAATTTCTAAAAATTGGGGTTATTACAATCTTCTTCAAATGATGAGAGAGTCTGGTCTTCTTCAGTATAATCTTTTCCTTTTACCTCTGCGTCTTCTTCACTCACCTCTAAAATTAATAGCTTCTTGGCACACTTGTGACCTGGTACAAAGGCCTCATCATAATTATAGCACAACCTTTTCTCTCTTCTAATTGCCATCTCATCAGGGGATATTCTTTTTAGGCTTATTAACCTTTTGTCCCTTAGAGTATATGTGTTTGTACCCATAAATCCATGAACTCTGCGAGCGTACTCTTTGACCCCCAAGATAAGTATTTTTTATACCATTTATTTTATCGTGATAGTAAAAAATCGGAGGGTAAAAAAGATATTTGACCCTTGAGTTGTACCGTTATAAGGGTTAAAAGGTACATTTCTCATACATTGAGGGTGAAAAGGTACACAATAATATACTTTAAGGGTTAACAGTTATTTATGTAAAATTTATTATAGTTTCTGTTCTTTTGTTTGCATAATATGTTTTTTCAATAAGGTCTTTCCTTGAACTACTCAGACCTTGTTTTTCGGATTACTCGGAATCCCTCCTTCCAATGGCATACTTCCATAATTTCCCATGCATAGGAGTGAACATTTCCCGGTTCAGAACCGAGAACCAAACTGAACCGATCAAAAATTGCGATTTTGGTTCGGTTCTTAACTAAATCGTATCCGGTTCGATTCTTGTTTTTCTAGAAATTTCGGTTCTCGGTTCGGTTCTTAACATAGTAGAACGGTAAGAACAGAACCGTATATAAATGAATAAATACTAAAATATATATAAATATATGTATATATTACGTATTATATTTTCTTATTTATAATATTATAATAAATTTGATGAAAAATATGATAATAAATTTTATAATATTATAATAAATATTTTTTCTCTCAAATATTAGAAAGTAATGGAATTCAAAATGATCCACCACTAATAAAATTCTTCTTTTACTAAGTTACCCTTAATAAATAATCAAAACGAATCCAAATTAAAAAAGTTAGAATAGGAAATATGTAAAATAAATTAATATGAAATAAATATAAATTCGGTTCTTTTGGTTCAGAACTGAACCGAACCGAACCAAAATTTACGGTTCGGTTCCGGTTCGATTCTTACATATAAACGGGTCCGGTTCTGTTAGGCCCTTAATCAACTGTAGGGGGGGGGAATGAATATAGTTAATATAATCTATTCGGCAAAGCTTTAGAAGAATCAACAGTTTTTATATTAAATGATAAAAACTTATTACACACGCACTCTCTTGAAAGGATGAGCAATTATCCTTGAGAGCTGCTAGGTTATGCGAAAGATATAACAATGTCGCAATGCATATAGCATGAACATAATTTATGCTTTATATAGAGCACCACTACACATTGTATATGGAATCCTATTCTATCAACAACAAGGAAACCTATACAATTACTTCTAAGATAAAGTCCTTCACCGCCTTGAATTCCTGTTTCCTTTTCCTCATCGAAGATCAACTGATGTGACAAATACTAATTTCATTATCCGTTGACATCATCATCCATGGATATCATCATCCATGGATATCATCATCCGTTGACATCATCATCATCCGTTGATATATAAGTTCTGAAATGAACTTGTAATAGTTTCTGTTTGATATCATCAATTGCTCCTAACAATCTCCCCCCAACTTGTTCATTATGGAAATATGGACAAGTTTTAATTGATGATGTCAAAACTATCAAAATGCAGGAATCAAGTATGCATATTCAATCTTGCTTCAATGAATATCAGATTTTACTCTTCATCCTAAATTGCTTCTTTAACTTGAGCTATGTCAGAGGTTAACTCCACTTTATCAGTTCGGAATGCTTCCAGAAATCTTCCTTCTTTGATAAGCTTGGATGATTACTTCTTCTTCACATTTTTCTTCAGTATCATGAGCTTGAACTACTGTATAGATTGGATCTATCATAGTTTGAGATTTAGATTCCTTATATACTAACTTCTTCTTTGTAACAGCTTTGACTTTAGGCTTTGAAATCTTTGACTTTTCTTCTATCTTCTCTTTTCCTTTAAGCTTCTTGTCAGCAGTTCCAATAACTTATGATCTGAGAGATCTTTCATCTTCTTCCTGACTGATTTCCCTTATAACTATACCTCTAGTTGGTCTGTTAGAAGGATCATCTTCATAAAGTACTTGAGAAATAACAGCAATATCAGCATTTGCTGTCTTTATAGAATTTTTGAAGTCTTCCTCCATTTGCCTTAGTTGTTTAAGATCAACTCCAGGATTTCCTTTTTCCAATATTCTTCTCCTCACATCAGAGTCAAATAATTGAATCTTTGGATCCTTGTAGAACAAAGTTGTCTTTCTTTCTTTAACTTTCAGAGTGTGAAGATATTGACTTGTTTCAGCACCAGCTTCTCTCTCCTGAATATCTTGGTCTTCATCTGCAACAGGTGTGGCACCCTCTGTTAGGTCACACACACTGTAGAGGGGGTGAATACAGTGTAAAGTACAATCAAATCGAACTTTAATATCTCAAGTAACAGAAAACAAACTTTATTGAAACAATAAACTCTGTTACAGTATGGAACTATTACCTCTCAGTGATGAACAAATATCACGAGAGCTGCTAGGGTTATAATGAATAATCTTCTCGAATATGATAACACTTATAGTGTAAAACCTATGTCTGTGTTTATATACTATACAGTTATAAGATAATCGCTAATTGATATGGAATATAATTCTGCTTCCTAAAATATATCAATCAGATATCTTTTCTTCCAAGTATTCTATTCTTCATAGAATTCCTTCTTCATGCATATCTCTTCTTATGTTTATCTCGATCTTCTTTCCTTTAAACAGCTACTGTCCTTATCTGAACATCCTTCAGCACTTAAGTTCTGATATCCATCTTCTGATGATTATCTCCTGATAATATAAGTACTGATATCCTTAAGTCTTGACTTCCAGTAAGTACTGATTTATCCTAGTTTAAGTAAGATCTGAAAACTAAACATAAATCATATTAGTCATGACATTATCAAATATATCTAACAATCTCCCCCAACTTGTAAATTAGCATAATATACAAGTTTAACAGATATTTGATGATGTCAAAAACATTAAGTACAAATGCATGGGAATTAGACTAGATAACTACAACTTACAGTCCTTAAAGCTTTACCAATATTTAACTTCTGATAACAGCTTCAGTATGTACAAATATCAGAATTTAAGCAGTTGTAGATCTTGACTTGGCTTCATTTTCTGATCTCTCTGATGTCAGGAGTTGTTCTGAGATAGTTCTTCAACAAACATCTCTCAGCATATCGAAGTTCATCAATCATCCTCCTTTTAGCATCTTTAAGCTCTGCATTATCTTCACCAATTTGAAAGATTGCAACCCTGAGATCATTAATCTTTGCTTTTCTTATATCCTGATCCAATCTGATCAAATTAGCTTTATCAGACTCAAGATTGAATTTCACAGCCCTGTAACCCAGAAAGGTAGTTATAATTTTAGCAGTATTGGGCTTCATTTCAACTATATCACCCTTGTGATCTATGTACTTTGGAACATATGTGCTGTCAGACTTAACAGAATATAGCCTTTTCTGTCTCTGAATCTGATCCTTCAAATAATTTGCAGCACTTCCAGTCAATCTGTCATCCACTTGAAGTAAGAATAGTAAATGTTCCAATTCTTCAAAATACTTCAATGGAATGGCATTTTGCCTTATATGATAAACCCTACCATCTGTCATGAAGTACAACAAGATGTGTTCTTTCAAGTAGGTATGGTAAACCATTTGTACAGATTCCAGTTGATTCAATCTCTCAGGAGTTGCTCCAATACCTGGTTCACTCAAGGAAGTTGGATCATTGGTAGTGTTCTGTATTCTTCTTTCATCAGCACTTCCCAATCCAGTTTTATCTCTTGCTTCCTTTCCAGTAACTACTCTTGCTTCAAAACCACTTGCAGCAGTCTTCAAAGGTTGAGTCTGTTTTGCTTTAGTGAATCCTGGTAGGAGTGCCTTTGATCTATCTTCTGATATCAAGTTAACTTGAGCTATGTCAGAGGTTACTTGCTTCTTTGGAATATCTAAACTTACTGTCTCTTGACTCTGAACAACTTGAACCACGTCAGAGGTTATTTTAAGAACTTTTCTTGAAGTCAGAGCAAGATCATCCTATTCATCAGTGATTTCTTCATTCTCAGGAGGCACATAAACCTTGATAGGTTCACCAACCTTTTCTTTACCCTTGGATCTTGGATCTATTTGCGATTGTGATTTAGCCAATGTTGCTTCAGTATTTGTCCTTTCTTTTATCACAATGTCTTTGAGTTTTGGAAGTGTCTTTTCACCAGAAGCTTCAGATTTAGATATGACTTTTTCTGATTTAAGTCTGGCTTCTTCTTCCATTAAACTCTCCAAGTCCATTCCTGGATTTTCCTGAAGAAATAACTGTCTTGACATTTCTTCATCAAGATCTAAAAGTTCATCAGAACTTATCCTTTTACCAGTAGCAGAACAAATTCTTTTCCCAGTATCAGAACTTGTCCTATGACTTGTGATTTCAGCTTTTCTTGATGAGAAATCTCTACCTTGACTATGACCTCTACCCATTCCAGAGTTTCTTTGATCATCCTTTTCATCATCCTTCCCTTTCAGTGTCTTGTCAGTCTTGCATTTGGACTTAATTACTTTCTCCCCCTTTTTGGCATCAGCAGGTAGTAGAAGAGAGACAAGCAATTCCACTGAGGCTTGGAGTTCAGTAAGTTGAGATTGCTGAGAAGCTTGATTTTTCAGAATATCATCAATCTGAGCTTGTTGTTTCTCTTGAGTCTTCTCAATATAAGCAATCCTGTCAAAGGTAGGTTGGAAGAACTTTTTCTTGTCAATTTTCTGAATTTGGTCCTGTTTGATGAATTCTTCCTGAATCTTGTGTAGCTCTGCATGAGTAGTTGAATGGAGACCTTGTAGGTGTTTAGTACTCAATGAAGTGACTCTAAGCTGGGTTTTGAAATCATCAGAATTTAACATTTCATCAGCTTTTGTCAAGTGCTCAGCAAGATGCTTTGCATTTGGAATACATGAAACTGAGTTCCATTCCTTAGTCCACTCCTGTCCTGCAGGAGTTTCACTCCAAGGCACTGGTGCTTCTCTGGTAACAAACTTCTTAACAAGTTCAGATTTAAGAATAGTTTGTTGAGGAGCATGTCCTGAAGGACCTGCTTCATCAGCATCTGTATTTGGAGCAGCATCACCAGTATCTCCAGCATTTGCAGCATCAGAACTTACAGAATCAGTATCTTCTGATAAAACAACAGTGTGAGTAGCAATGGAGGCTTCAGCATCCTCTAATTGTTGATCTGGTTCTAAGTTCTGATCAACAGCCATATCCTGATGCTCACCTATATTCTGATCATCAGCATCTAGATGCAGAGAAGGTGTAAGAGAGAAGTCTTGATTTTGAGCAGCATCAGTAACAGGTGTTGTTGATGGATTAGTTGCTGTTGGAGCTTCTAAGAGAATTACTTCAGGCACAACCAGGTTCTGAACATCAATTTCAGTACTTGTGCCTGGAACAACAGGAGATACAGACGTTCGAACAGGAGACACAGATGGTGTGTTGGCCTTGTCAGGAACAGCTTCCTGAGATGGAGTTGATGAAGAAGAAGTGACTTTAGCAAATTCCTTTTCTTGTGAGATCAGAGATTCCTGATCTCCTTCCTTAGCTGCTGCTTCTTCATCATCTGAAACTGGCCTTTTTGCCCTCTGTTTCTTGTATCTCTTTGTAGATATGGATTCCTTGAGAGTGTCAGGAACAGTCATTCTTCTAAGCCTCTTGAGAAGCCTAGATCCCCCAATTCCAGAATCCTTCTGAGAAGTCACTGTCTCAGCTTCTTTGATAACAGGTTCTGATGTAGAAACCTGTTCCTCACTGTCAGACTCATATCTCAAAGCAATCCTCCTTCTCTTTTGAGGTGTTTGAGGAATAGTCTTTATCCTCTTAGGCTTGGAAGATGAAGGCTTCACAGTAGGTGCTGAGGATGAGGGTTGAACTATCTGTGAAGTGGAGAGATAGGATTTGATATATTGCCTGAGGGTTGGTTGAGTAGTATGAGTGGTATGTTCTGATGGTTGTTGTGGTGTTTGGGAGGTGGTTGTTGGTTGGACATCAGGATAAACAGATCTATAGGAATCAGGATCAGCATTTACTAAGATCTGTTTTACAGACTGAGGAATCTGTAAAGGTCTAACCACTGGTTTCTTAGTGTCAGCATTTACCAGGTCATTAAAGTAACGTTTTGTAACTTTGAAAGGTGGAGTTAATATAACGACTCGTGTAATCTTTTTGAATTATTTAATTGTGCCAATATGGAAATTATTAAATAAATAAAATATGTGTGTTGGTTTTGACCGCTATGTGTTGTTTGGTTATTATTCATATGTGATTTATAGTGTATCGGATTGTCCGCGCGATTAATTATGGGATCATATTGAATTGTTTTCATTTTCAAAAGTGGATTTAGTGCAAATTTATTTGCATAAATATTGGGAATATTTCTAAAATTGTTTTTATGATTTTATAATTACAATAATTATTTTTAGGATTTTATAAAATTGAGAAATCAATATTTCATTAATTATTTATCTTTAAATAATTTTCTGAGTATGTTTAATCGTAAAATCCATATTTAATTCTAAAATTCTTCAAAAATTATGAAACTCATATTTATTTAAGTTAGGAATATTCCAAGAATTTTAAAATTATTTTGGAAATTTTCGGGATTAATTTCACCCGCGCGTTATTTTGTTTAATTGTTAAAAAGCGGGTATAAAGTGCACTTCGAAAATTGTTCTAAAATTTTGAAAATTACATTTTTATGAACTTCAGGATATTTGTAATATTTTAAAACCATTTTTGTAATTTTCTGAATTTGTTTTAAGTACAGCTCGGTTCGTTAATTATGAGATACGGGTATAAGTTCCCGTCATAATAAGGGAGAGGGGCACGTGGCAGGTTGTTGTGCTAATTTCAGATACGTGGCAGCAGGGTAATTGCAATTGTGTGATTGCTGTGGATAAAAAAAAGAAAGAAAAACATAATAAAAAAAAACGCACGTACAAACCCCCCATCCCCTATTCTTTCGACGCCGAGTTCTTCCCCCATATTTCTATGTTTCCCTGATAACTCCCTCATCCTTTTCCCCGACTACTCCCTGTGGCTGGTAATTGTCTGTGCCGCCTTCTATTGTCCGTTATTGCTTCTCCGTTCGCCGTTTTCTATTTTCTTCTTTCCGATGACATCGTCGTTTTGCTCAGTTTCGATGGTGGTATATACATACATGCGCGTGTGTATGTATTTTCGCGCGTGTATGTTGCCGCTGTTGTGATTGAGGAGGTGATGTTGTTGGTTCATCACTGTGTTTTGCAAGTTTAGTTCGTATAATTGATGTTGTGATTCTGATTATGGCCCCTGTGAATAATTCGAATCGGGTATTAGTGGATTTTGTAATTATTGGCGAAATTCTGACAGGAAACCCGTATGGGCACCGTCGGAATTATGCCGCCGTCGACGATGAACTCGTTGAGCTGACGGATTATTGGCGATGATGATTCGTGAGCCAAATAATAAATTGTAAATTTATTTTTATAACTCTCGAAATAAAAGTAGGGGATAAATATTTATTCTCGGGATAATTTAGAATGTGTTATTGGATTGGATTGTGATGATTGATTGTTGTGATTTGATATCGATTTATGTTTCGACGGGTAGTCCGATAAACAAAGGGGACGCTGCCCGATTTCCGGGAAAATCGAACTACGGAAATACTAAAGCGTATCCGAGGATTATCGGAACGTCGAGCGAGTATAAGTAAATACATATACATATGTTTTATACAGAACCTGATTATATGTTGTGTTGTATGTTTTGACCAAAACACAGTAACCCTAATTTCGTAAAATGACGAGTATACGTATTTTCTGAAAATGAACACTGGATCTATTTCGAGAATGTGAACCCTAATTTTTTTTTGTGTTATTCTAATATGAATAATTACGAGTCGGGTTTGAATATTGTTGGGTAAGAATTAGTATCGAGGATATGTCAAGCATACCTAGACGTCTAACGTAGGGTATTTCGACCCTGTAGGTTATAGTCGGGAATCTGAAAGTGGACGATGGACTAAAGATAACCTAGTGGTTAGTTGACGAGCTCAGTAGAGTTTCAACAAAAAGACCTAAGTATCAAAGTCGAATCCAATGGGAGCTAGTGGTTGGACGTTAAAGCCTAAGTAGCAAAGTCGGCTCAGAGTTGAGCAGTAATAATTGTAAAGCCTTGTAAGGAAAGTACTTCCGAACTTTTCTTCAAGATATATTGCAATTATTTTCGAACTGTTTCATAACATGTCGTTATTATTTAAAACAACTCCTGTTTTATATTGCAAGTGTTTTAAACTATTTAACCTTGAATTCTGATTTCTCTTGATCCTTGAGCCATAAGCCTTATTCTTTGTAAACCATCCTTCATTGATTTTCAGATGCCAAACCACCCAAATATGATACTACTCCCCAAATGTATAACTACCAGACACCAAACACTGGAACAAAATTATTTAAAAACACAGAAATTTCTATACCTCGACTATTCTTTATAACATCAAAGAGCTATACCTGAAAAATCATTACTGGTCCAATACTTGATCATTGTACAAACTGGAAAACTTTTTCTTATACATACCCGTATATACCCTTGAGATGTCCATGAGTTTCCTTACGTTTTTATGCAAATGTTTAACCATTATTGATTATGATCTTGCTTTATTGAATCATATTGTTATCATATTGAACTGCTTTAGGATTGGATAATTTTTATATATGTGGACCAGATTCGTGGTCAAACCATACCAATGGTCAAGTTAGGCCAATGTGTGCCTTGGATCCAGTAATTAGAGCAGTGCTGTGTGCTTGCTCAGGGTTAGTGCGTGACTGATCAGCAGCCTAACCTTGGTTTTTAAAAAAAAAACTTAAAATGAATATCCAATTCTAATGATTAGTTAAAAAGAAACTTGATTCCTTTGAATCATCTCATTTGATCATTGTTTAACCCCTGTTATCACTATTATGACTTGCTGAGCTAGTTAGCTCACCCTTGCGATTCTTTTATATATTTTACAGTTGAAAAGAATATGGATGATAGTGAAGTTCCTCAGTCCAAAAGTGCGGGCTAAGGTTCCAGTTGAGTTGAATCGAGCTAGCAGAAGCTTCATGCGGTATAGAGATAGTCAGATTATAAGAATGATTTTATTATCAATTGTAAGTTAAATTAGTTGGGATTTGGTACGTTGTAATAAAGGTTAAGATTGTGGCTTGTTTTCATACTTTAACCTGTTGCGATCCGTGGTTATGTAAAGCAGGGTCATTGCAAATAAAGGTTTATGTATTGTATATGTGTTGTGGACCCCAAACTTCTGACCCGGGTTTAGAGGGCGCCACAGGTTGGTATCAGAGCTACAGGTTATAAGTCACTGAAACAAGCCTAGATTGTCGGGATTGGGTAGAGGGTTAGGATTAGGAATAGGAAACAGAAAGATAAGACGTTGTGAGGATGAGTGCAACTATATAGTAAGTCTTCAGCACGGTTCATGTTGCGATTCGGGATTCTCAGCTTGCGACGTGATTTCCAGACAACGGCAATGGCATATCTTAATTTCCCGGTGTCATTTGATCATTTGGAGCTTTTCGTTCGAGGATCGTCATTTTCTCTCAGATTGGAATTGCACCTTGTTCCCCCACCAGTATTAATGGCATTACCTTCCGTTATAACGGTTGCACTTCTTCAAGCTATTCTACGCTACTTTTGCACCTTTTGATATGAGATCACCTATTCAGGAACCTCCATCTGTTTATTCTTGTTTCACTGGACATTCGGCTGTGAGCGTATCTCTTTAGTTTACCCTACATCCTGTTCTATACCCCCAGTTTAGAACTTGTCCTATGAAGCGATTGTACCTACGAGGATGGATTCGAGAGCTACAGTAAATGGTGAGCGCTTGAGTTATAAATAAAGGTGAGACGAAGTTTAGAGAGAAGATTTAAGTGTTTCAGAGGATAGCTGTTATCGGGTTAAAAGAAGCCTTAGTGACTAAGCCACCCGTGAATAATTATGGGATGAATTAGATGAATTTTGAAAGAGTTAGAGAGAAAGGTATAAATCTGGAATTTTTGGTAAAATTAAATGATGATGCTATGATAAATGCGATATGTAAAGTAGTGATGTGATGTGATACGGGTAAACTTTGTTCTATGAAATAGACTTGTGGACTATTGGATAGCCTGTCTTACTTAACTACTGCAACGATAATGTCGGGAGTATCACCAGTATGGGAGCCTTGAAGTGAAACTACGAATAAGATAATGTGCGACAACAATTGAAGTTTCGTTGATTAAGGAAGGTAAGTGGACACGATGAAGGAGAAAAGGTAGATTGAAGCGAATGGACTTTTATATGACCGATCCATTAATTTGGTACCTTGTTATAGGTTGGAAGGACAACAACCAACTCATATAGTAAGGACAACCAGGTTTGTGATTTTTCAAACTTGTTAAAACAAGTTTTCGAAAAAGATTTTCTTTACAATTTTTTTTTTTAAAAAAAAAAAGCCTTTTCGAATAAAATGATTTTTCTTTTTTTATACATTGGTTATCAAGTTACTACTTGAGTTTCTTGTTTGTTAGAAAGTCCGGATTACCTGGAAGGATGCTGTTTCAGACTTAGTATTGCTAATTTCAAGAACGAAGTAACCTATGATTATGAAGAAGTTGATTATTCCTAACAGTAAAGTGCAAGTATTGTTTGATAAAATTTACAACAGAATCAGCGTACGGAGTAACTATACACTCAATTACTAGGACTATCAGAGTTCGAAGAATTCATTGATTTAGCAGAAGCCGGAGCGTGATCACAGAAGATTGGAAAGATTTCCAGACCTCTCTAAAAGCAGAATAATATTAACAAAAGGATCGTTATGTCGAATGGTACGTGGTTATTCTAAATTAAAAGAGGAATCTTGAAGTTACCAGGACTATCAGAGTTCGAAGAATTCATTGATTTAGCAGAAGCCGGAGCGTGATCACAGAAGATTGGAAAGATTTCCAGACCTCTCTAAAAGCAGAATAATATTAACAAAAGGATCGTTATGTCGAATGGTACGTGGTTATTCTAAATTAAAAGAGGAATCTTGAAGTTACCTGGTAAGGAACGCCATTATGATCGAATTGTTAAAGTATTATCCGTGTGGGTGCGATATTAAAGACGTAAGACGTGACAAGTAGGAATCTACCATAATGCTTAATTTGCAAAAGCATTTCAGTGTACCCTCTAAAGTTGCTATATGATGCAATTGGGATGTGATCGAACAAGCTCGAAAGATGAATACAAGTGAAATGTGGATGGTGACCAATGGTATCGTTCTAGTTTTCAATATTACAGCGTATATTCCTTCTCAATTCCTAAAAATGTATGAACTTTTTTTCTCCAATGAACTCTTTTTATGATATGGAAAAAGAGGATATTCCATTCCTTTAAAATTTATTTGCTTCCCTCAAGTTTTTCTTTCTGATTGGGACAAACAGTGTTATGGTGAGACACTTTGTCAGAATGACGAAGAGTCGGGTGGGACGCCACCTAATCATGCGCTGTATACCATATGGTAGGAAAGACTGGCCATCTTAAGTACCAATGTGGTTGTCTCATTCATATTCAAATCCTTGCTTCTTCTTTCTTTTCAACTCTAAATTTTGTTGAATTTTGAATCCTTCTAGTCGTTTCGTTGTATTGTCGTTCTTTGCAAGAGTTTTTCCAACATAAATCAATGTATTATGGACCAAGCGGGCAAAGTCCCATCTACCTCTCACGCATGGAAAGAAAACAAGGGCATATGACAAGAATTGCAAATCGCTAGCCCCAGTTAGAGATATACTAAGAATCAAGGGAATCTACTCCAAGGAGGAATACGTCTCCGAGAACGAGAAATTGTAATTTTCCTGTGAAATATATTATTCAGAATACGGATGTGGTGATGTGAATGATTATCGTGAATACTTTATGCGTTAAAGTATTGAAAGATGTGAGAGCAATTTGATTGTTTAGCTCCTAAGGTTTTGTTGATAAGATGAATTATCCTGTTGAATTGATAAGATTAGGATTAAAGGACTAACAAGTCAAGAACGTAAAATTGTTGAATAAGTAAGCACCAATGGTGAAATTGAGATTTCTGGCAATAAATTGTGAAGAATTGATATCATTTAAGATAGGTGAATTTGACATTATTCTAAGAAATGGATTAACTATTTAAGTATGATGCCCAGACGAACCGTCGTGATGAAGAGATAGTCCTGAAGATGTCGAATGAGAATATGATGAGGTATAAAGGAAGAAGGAAGGTAAATAATTTGTTAACGATGATTACGGTGATCAGAATGTGAGCATTATGGTAATTATGAAATAAATAAAAGTTAGGATCAAACAAAATTGAAGATTTTATAACAATTAAAGAGTTTCAAGATATGTTTCTAGATAAGTTATCGACATTTCCTCCAGATAAAGAAATAAAGCTCGCGATTGACTTAGCATCTGAAACGAAGCCAGTGACCAAGGCCTTACATAAAATGGCACCAGTTAAAAGGAGGAAATTAGCAAAGTAGACGCAAGTGATATTCGAAGAAGAAGCGATTAGACCCATCATATCCTATAAGGCACACCAGTACTAAATGTTAATAAGAAAATGGAAGTATGAGATAATGCATTGACTAGCGAAAGCTCACCCAGTTCACTATCAAAAGCAAGTATCTGTTATCTTGACCCCATGATTTGTTTGATCAAATAAAGGAAGCAAAATACTTTTATAAGACTAATTTAAAACTTGGTACTTCACCAATTAAAGATTAAACTTATGGATTTATCAGTGACAATTTTCAGAACTGAGTACTGTTCTCGTATTGTCATTTAGATCAACCAATATACCAGTAATAACTGAACTTGATGAATAGAATCTTTAAGGAATATCTGGATAGGTTGTATTTGTGTTACTTAAAGTCAATGGAGGACCATGCGAAGTATTTAATGATAACGGAGGAGTCGGAGAAGAAAGAAGTGTATGTAAAGTTACAATGTGAAAGTTTTGATGATAGGAAGCATAAATAGTTAGTGAGGAGGAGATTAGAGGAGATCCAGTAGAAATTAAAGTCGCCATGAATAAAGAAAGGCCAAAAGCACCAACAAATGTAAGAAGTTTTACCATGGACCGGCTATACTGAAAATTAGTACAAGATTTCTTGAAAATTTCAATACCTTTGACGAAACTAATTAGGAAAAGCAATAAGCGAGAATGAAATGGAGAAGGGTGAAGAAAGTTTTGTAGAGTTAAATGAAGGAATGGTTATAGTACCTGCTTTATCACTTTGAAGATATCAAGGAGATTTGGTAGTTTATAGTAATGCTTCTCATAAGGGAGTAGGATGTGTGTTGATGCGGTATAATACAATTATTGTATATGCACCCAGACAACCAAAATCTTATGAGCAAAAGTATCCTACTTATAACAGGGGCTAACAATAATAATTTTTGTTTTAAAAGATTGAAAAAAAACAAATTTAGTGGCAAGCGATAAGCAAAAAGAAGACAAGAACAAAGAGACTACACCAGAGGAATTAACTGTAGAATTCTGAAAGTTGGAATGGGAAGCTAAAGTTCATAATCCAAAAGGAAGAAAGATGGATAGTGTAACCTTTCAGTTGAAGTTGTGAAGGGAAAGATAAGATGTCAAAAGAAGATAATGGATCACGATGTTAGTAGTTAGAAAAAGGAAATTTATGCACCCAAGAGAACGATCACGATATCTCCAGATTTTCTTCCAGCACTTGGATGCTACAAGTAGAAGAATTAAGAAACGAGATCCCACAGGGAATTCACCATATTAAGTATTTAAGTTATTGAAGAAATGCCAAAATATACGGAAATTTAAAGAAAAATAGTGATAACCAGGTATACGAAGGAAATTTCAAGATGGATTAGGAAGTGTGGACATGTCAAAGGATTAAGGCGAAATATGGGAGGCCTAGTAGATAAGGCAGATCCAGGTAGTGATTCTACAAGAAGCGAATCGTGAAGTGTACCAGTGATGTTAAGGGAGAAAAAGGAATGAAAGTATAAGAGTATGTACTGATTATCGGAAGTTTGACAAAACAACGAATATGGAGAAGTGAGACTCTATAAAGAATTGATTACCTATGAAACCTGATCCAAGAAGTGTGTTATATCTCGGGGATTAACTTAAGATCCGACCTGAGAACATATCAGAGATTACGATTGAAGTGAGTTAACAGCATAACAAGCTTTGGTGATATTATGTGAAATAACAAGTGTATCAGGTGACTATAAGGAATTAAGGATCATGGTGTATAAGGAGTACTTAGATAAGCAAACTGTATTTATTGATAACATCCTCAGCTACTCAAAGAATAAGAAAGTTTGCGTGGAATACCCAAGAATTTTTCTCCAAGGATCAGAAAGAAATCAACTATGCGTTAATACGTGAATATATGAGATTACTTTTCAGCCTTAACTGATGAAAAAGGATAAAAGATGTTTAAATATTTGGAAACCAAGTTGAAAACGAGCACCGCCTATCATCCTTCAACGGAAAGTTAAAGTACGGAAGTGATGCAGGAAATGTAAGATATGTGGAGGAGTTGAGTTTTAAGAAAACACGGGAATGATTATTTATCATCGATGTCAGCTTTGGAATGCTACCTTACCAAGCTTCATGTGAACGCGAGTGTAAGTTCCTATTTTTATTGAAATAAAGTGAGAGAAAGGAAGTTGTTAAATTCCAAGTTAATTCTACACACCAAGAGCGTAGTGCTAGTGGTTAAAGCAGCTCGGAGTAGACAAAGAAAGAAGACGAAATTGTATTGAGAGAAAGTATGAGTATAAAAATAGGACCAGTAGTGTTAGTAAAAGTGTCGTCTTGAAAGAGATGGGATAAATTTGAGTAGAAGGGACAAGCTAAGTCCTAAAATGAGTGAACCATTCGAGGTATTGATAAATATAGATGAAGTTGTTCATAAATGATATGACCGTCACACCCGTGTGTACACCTAATGTATTTTACTTGTCAATATTAAAGTGATAAGTATTGGGTTTGAATTAAGTGATTGATCAGGAGCCAATGGGGCTCTTGTCCAAGTTGTTCTGTATATAGTGATCAATCCAAATTCTTGATTGTCAAAGACAGGTCCTTGGAAATGAGTGCCTACCTATTGTAAGTACGTTTGAACCCTCGAGTAGAAGGGTCTACTTAAAAAATTAGAGTCAGATATGCTTGACAAATATCCTCACTTGTGTAACTAGACCAGATTCTGAGGACAAAATCTTTTTAAGGGGGAAGGATATAACGACTCGTGTAATCTTTTTGAATTATTTAATTGTGCCAATATGGAAATTATTAAATAAATAAAATATGTGTGTTGGTTTTGACCGCTATGTGTTGTTTGGTTATTATTCATATGTGATTTATAGTGTATCGGATTGTCCGCGCGATTAATTATGGGATCATATTGAATTGTTTTCATTTTCAAAAGTGGATTTAGTGCAAATTTATTTGCATAAATATTGGAAATATTTCTAAAATTGTTTTTATGATTTTATAATTACAATAATTATTTTTAGGATTTTATAAAATTAAGAAATCAATATTTCATTAATTATTTATCTTTAAATAATTTTCTGAGTATGTTTAATCGTAAAATCCATATTTAATTCTAAAATTCTTCAAAAATTATGAAACTCATATTTATTTAAGTTAGGAATATTTCAAGAATTTTAAAATTATTTTGGAAATTTTCGGGATTAATTTCACCCGCGCGTTATTTTGTTTAATTGTTAAAAAGCGGGTATAAAGTGCACTTCGAAAATTGTTCTAAAATTTTGAAAATTACATTTTTATGAACTTCGGGATATTTGTAATATTTTAAAACTATTTTTGTAATTTTCTGAATTTATTTTAAGTACAGCTCGGTTCGTTAATTGTGAGATACGGTTATAAGTTGCGTTTCAAAAATACTCTTAAAATAATGAAAAATTTATTTTTAATAACTTTAAATTTTTGTGGAAATTTAGAAATTTATTTGGAATTTTTTCGGATTTATTTTATTCGAGCAATGATTCGTTAAATTGCAAAATCGGGAAAAAATGAGACCGTCATAATAAGGGAGAGGGGCACGTGGCAGGTTGTTGGGCTAATTTCAGATACGTGGCAGCAGGGTAATTGCAATTGTGTGATTACTGTGGATAAAAAAAAAAAGAAAAACAGAATAAAAAAAAAACGCACGCACAAACCCCCCATCCCCTGTTCTTTCGCCGCCGAGTTCTTCCCCCATATTTCTATGTTTCCCTGATAACTCCCTCATCCTTTTCCCCGACTACTCCCTGTGGCTGATAATCGTCTGTGCCGCCTTCTATTGTCCGTTATTGCTTCTCCGTTCGCCGTTTTCTATTTTCTTCTTTCCGATGACATCGTCGTTTTGCTCAGTTTCGATGGTGGTATATACATACATGCGCGTGTGTATGTATTTCCGCGCGTGTATGTTGCCGCTGTTGTGATTGAGGAGGTGATGTTGTTGGTTCATCATTGTGTTTTGCAAGTTTAGTTCGTATAATTGATGTTGTGATTTTGATTATGGCCCCTGTGATTAATTCGAATCGGGTATTAGTGGATTTTGTAATTATTGGCGAAATTCCGACAGGAAACCCGTATGGGCACCGTCGGAATTATGCCGCCGTCGGCGACGAACTCATTGAGCCGACGGATTATTGGCGATGATGATTCGTGAGCCAAATCATAAATTGTAAATTTATTTTTATAACTCTCGAAATAAAAGTAGGGGATAAATATTTATTCTCGGGATAATTTAGAATGTGTTATTGGATTGGATTGTGATGATTGATTGTTGTGATTTGACGTCAATTTATGTTTCGACGGGTAGTCCGATAAACAAAGGGGACGCTGCCCGATTTCCGGGAAAATCGAACTACGGAAATACTAAAGCGTGTCCGAGGATTATCGGAACGTCGAGCGAGTATAAGTAAATACATATACATATATTTTATACAGAACCTGATTATATGTTGTGTTGTATGTTTTGACCAAAACACAGTAACCCTAATTTCGTAAAATGACGAGTATACGTATTTTCTGAAAATGACACTGGATCGATTTCGAGAATGTGAACCCTAATTTTTTTTTATGTGTTATTCTAATATGAATAATTACGAGTCGGGTTTGAATATTGTTGGGTAAGAATTAGTATCGAGGATATGTCAAGCATACCTAGACGTCTAACGTAGGGTATTTCGACCCTGTAGGTTATAGTTGGGAATCTGAAAGTGGACGATGGACTAAAGATAACCTAGTGGTCAGTTGACGAGCTCAGTAGAGTTTCAACAAAAAGACCTAAGTATCAAAGTCGAATCCAATGGGAGCTAGTGGTTGGACGTTAAAGCCTAAGTAGCAAAGTCGGCTCAGAGTTGAGCAGTAATAATTGTAAAGCCTTGTAAGGCAAGTACTTCCGAACTTTTCTTCAAGATATATTGCAATTATTTTCGAACTGTTTTATAACATGTCGTTATTATTTAAAACAACTCCTGTTTTGTATTGCAAGTGTTTTAAACTATTTAACCTTGAATTCTGATTTCTCTTGATCCTTGAGCCATAAGCCTTATTCTTTATAAACCATCCTTCATTGATTTTCAGATGCCAAACCACCCAAATATGATACTACTCCCCAAATGTATAACTACCAGACACCAAACACTGGAACAAAATTATTTAAAAACACAGAAATTTCTATACCTCGACTATTCTTTATAACATCAAAGAGCTATACCTGAAAAATCATTACTGGTCCAATACTTGATCATTGTACAAACTGGAAAGCTGTTTCTTATACATACCCGTATATACCCTTGAGATGTCCATGAGTTTCCTTAAGTTTTTATGCAAATGTTTAACCATTATTGATTATGATCTTGCTTTATTGAATCATATTGTTATCATATTGAACTGCTTTAGGATTGGATAATTTTTATATATGTGGACCATATTCGTGGTCAGACCATACCAATGGTCAAGTTAGGCCAATGTGTGCCTTGGATCCAGTAATTAGAGCAGTGTTGTGTGCTTGCTCAGGGTTAGTGCGTGACTGATCAGCAGCCTAACCTTAGTTTTTTTAAAAAAAACTTAAAATGAATATCCAATTCTAATGATTAGTTAAAAAGAAACTTGATTCCTTTGAATCATCTCATTTGATCATTGTTTAACCCCTGTTATCACTATTATGACTTGCTGAGCTAGTTAGCTCACCCTTGCGATTCTTTTATATATTTTACAGTTGAAAAGAATATGGATGATAGTGAAGTTCCTCAGTCCAAAAGTGCGGGCTAAGGTTCCAGTTGAGTTGAATCGAGCTAGCAGAAGCTTCATGCGGTATAGAGATAGTCAGATTATAAGAATGATTTTATTATCAGTTGTAAGTTAAATTAGTTGGGATTTGGTACGTTGTAATAAAGGTTAATATTGTGGCTTGTTTTCATACTTTAACCTGTTGCGATCCGTGGTTATGTAAAGCAGGGTCATTGCAAATAAAGGTTTATGTATTGTATATGTGTTGTGGACCCCAAACTTCTGACCCGGGTTTAGAGGGCGCCACAATTAAGGTACTGGTTAGTTGAGGTTCATCAGTACAAAAAGTATATATAAGTTGACAGAATCTAGCAAAGTAGACAACATTCCTATCCTCTGTCATCCTATCCCCAATAAAACCTATTATTGCAGTTGCAAAATCAAAATGACTTTGGTTTATAATGGCATACCCGATGTGCTGACTCATTATGGGGATGGCATCAAAATTTAAACACTTGTTCCCAAAAGCTTTAGTGATGCAGTCGAAGAAGAAGCTCCATTCCCTTCTGATATGAGCCCGTTTCAACTGCCCAAGCTTTGCCAAACTCTGTTCATACCCCAAACTGGCCATTAACTTCTGAAGAACAGATTCCTCTGAAATTGAAAAAGTACATCCTTCTGGGAGATGTAGAGCCTTGCATATTGTACCAGGAGTGACTGCATATGGAGAATCACCCACTTCGAAGACAATACTAGGAGTACTAGTTTAACCACCATTATCAAAGTTTCCAGTCCTCCAAAGTGTCAAAACTTGTTGGCTTGAGAAGACTGAAGGTTGGGTCAATGCATACCCGATTTCACTGTGTGCAAGAAGATCTTGCACAAAATGCAATTTAGACGGAGCTTCAGTATTATCAAGAATTGCAGCATAGTTGTTTGGAATAAATTTAGCTCCATCAATGATTAAATCCTTAGGTGCCATGAAATTAATCGAGATTTATAAGTGCCTGTTAGGTGTTTGATAGAATGTCTATATGAAAAACCAACGTTAGAAGAAGAAAGAGAGTAAAAGCAAATAGAGAGAAAAGGTATGAAAGGAAATAAAAGATTAAAAAATCCTCTCTCTGTCGTACTTATACTTTTGAAAAAAAAATGTAACCGTTGGACACCTGTCAGACATGCAGTAAAAACGAATAGTTAATGGGCACGAGAAAACAGTAATCATTACTTACCCACTTGCAGTTTTTCAAGGAAAAAACCGTTCCACTTACCCAGTTATTCCCTTAATCAAGGTGAATCAGTTTTAATTTAAAACTGAAACTGTTCCCACTTATTTAATTATTTTTCACTGCAACATCAGTATTCTGAAAAAAAATTCGAGTGAAAATGACCATAATAAATCAGACGAGCAAGTACTGATATAGTAAAATCAGCACTTAAGTTAAAATAGAATTTATATGGTCATCAGAATATGAATATGTATCAGGATTTATCAATGCATTACAAAATATCTCAGAGACAAGATCTTGAAACAAAAACAAATTTCATTAATATATCAAGAGAATACATTCATGAAATTTAAATTACATCAGAACTTGTACAAGATTTCCCTAAGCTGCTAAATCTAACATCAACAGCGAATATCCTAAGCTAAGAAGCCTGACAAAGCTGATGATAAAGAAGAACAGGAAGAAGAAAAGAAATTATTTCGTCTTCCTACTCTCGACAAAGAGAATAGCAAGTCGTATTATTTGCTCCTGCTTTCGAAGGCGACGAAGGTGAAGTTCTCTTCGAACTGCCACCAGATCACGTTTAATAGCCTCTGGAAATTGAATCCAGAGATTGTGAGGGATGTTGGCGATAGGGTATGAAGTTGGAATCCCATTTAAAAAGACATGTACAGTCTCATCGCCATAGTTGTAGAACCAGCCAAATGCAGCCATTTGTGGTGGTAAATATAAAACAAGAGTGAGTTTGTGATAAAAGAGTTGATGTGTAGGCTGATGTGAAGTGGTTGATTTTATAGGCAAAAGAATGCCAGGAGACGCAAAGAAATTTAATGCTGACAGGTAGAATTAATTCTACCTCGTCTCCCCAGACTTGGAAGAAGGAAAACAGTCATTGGAAGTGTAAGTCAGGGTTAATGCGCACAACTAACAAGTAATTTTTTTTTTACTATACGGGTATGTGAACCACTATCCCTAATGATATTAACTGTTAATATTCTACCCAAACATAGTCTGATTTAAACTGAAACTGTTTTTAGATTTTAAGCACAAATAAGTCAAGTAAAGAATCAGAATTGAATATCAGAACTTAGACTTATATCAGAACTTAACAGTTACCAGAACATAATTTCTTAACTCGAAAAAGGAATGCCTATTTTAGTAAGCCCTCACACAAATTCTGATTTATATTCTTCAGAACTTAATCATCAGAACATGTAATCAGAACTTGTCCTCAGAATTTATGCAATGTGACACAATGACTGTTCATCTAAAACAACATAGATCACCACAGTGATTTTCATCATTCATATGGAGTGATTAGTGTGTGCATTAAGCTAAATATCAGACAAAGAGTAAAGTCTGATTCACTTCAGTACATCTTAGAAATAAGGCATAACTAAAACTTTACTAAAAACCTGTCATTATTCTGAAACCTACTATTGAATGAATTCATGCTTGAGTCCACCTCAACTATTTTGTGCTAATTTTGTGCATCTTTTTAAATTCTATTTTACAGTGGCTTCTCAGTGTAAGTCAGTCACGACTGCTTATCAGAATTTATGCTATTATCAGAGTATTTCTCCAGTAATCATAGAGTGTGAAAAGTCACCAAGAAAATATTTTATTTGCTTTGCAACAACCAGGAACATAACGGAACCAACGCAATCGCCGGCGGTAACCGGAAAGAGCGGACAGCCGGAAAGAAAAAAAAACAGGCGGCACAATACCATTGCAACACACACAAATAAACTAGTATACACATACACACACATATTAGCGTGTGTATACACATATATTAACAGCCATACTGAACCAAGTAACAGGTTTCAGAACAAAGCAGCCGGAATAAAAGTGAGATGACGACCTGGAAGTGGCCAGAAACCGAACACCGGTGGCAACGAATCACCGAAAACACGGGCGGCGGCCCAACAAAACACAGTATAACAGAGAGCACTCAAACACAGGGAAAGAGATGAGAGCACAAGGGGGAAAATAATTGATAGAGAGAAAAAAAATGCCGAGAGATCGAGATTAACTCGAGAGAGGCGAGAGGATTGAGTCTGTGCATGTGTTTTTGTTTTTGTTTTTTTTAACCCTCTCTGCAGATGACACGTAACAAGGAGGTTATAGAAATTGCACGCGTGTCTAATTATTGACACGTAACCCCTTACTGATTGCAAGCCTAAATTTGTATCACATTTAATCTTTTAACGGTACAACATTGTGAAGAATTATTAATCAAGATAATTCCAAAATAATATTAGAATTCCCAGAATATTCTAAAACTAATAAAATAGAATTTCTATAAATTTTTAAATCATTTTTGAGTCGCGTTACATACCCACAATTCACAATTAACGAACCGAGCTGCACTTAAAACAAATTCATAAAATCATGAAAATAGTCTTAAAATATTATAAATATTCTGAAGTTAATAAAACATGAATTTCAAAATTTTTAAATAGATTTTGAAATGCAACTTATACCCGCTTTTCTCAAATAAACAAATCAACGCGCGGGTCAAATTAATCCCAAAAATTTCCAAAATAATTTTAAAATTCTCGGAATATTCCAAACTTGATTAAATATGAGTTTCATAATTTTTGAAGAATTTTAGAATTAAATATGGATTTTACCATTAAATATACTCAGAAAATCATTTAAAGATAAATAATTAATTAAATATTGATTTCTCAATTTTATAAAATCTTAAAAATAATTACTGTAATTATAAAATCATAAAAACAATTTTAGAGACACTCCAAGTATTTACGCAAATAAATTACACCAAATTCACTTTTGAAAATGAAAACAATCAAATACGATCCCATAATTAATCTCACGAACAATCCAGTATATTACAAATCACACATTAATAGTCAAACAACACATAGCTGCCAAAACCAATACACATATTTTATTTATTTTTAAAAAAAAAATTCCATAATTACATAATTTAATAATTCAAAAATACTCGAGTCGTTATATTCTTCACCCCTTAAAGAGATTCTGTCCTCTGAATCTGGTCTAACTAAATAAGTGAGGATATTTGTCAAGCATATCTGACTCTAGTTTCTAAGTAGACTCTTCTACTCGAGGATTTTCAACGTATTCATCATAGATATATACTCATTTCCAAGGACTCGCCTTGAACTATCAAGAATTTGGATTAATCACTATATGCAGAACAAACTTGGATAAGAGCCCCATTGGCTCCTAATCAATCACTTAATTCAAATCCAATACTTATCGCTTTAACATTGACAAGTAAAATACATTAGGTGTACACACTGATATGACGGTCATATCACTCATGACAACTTTATCTATATTTATCAATACCTCGAATGGTTCACAAATTTTAGGACATAACATGTCCTTTCCACTCAGATTTATCCAGTTTCTTACAAGACGACACTTTTACTACACTACTGGTCCTATTTCTAGATTCATATTCTCTCTCAATATAATTTCTCCTTCTTTCTTTGCCTACTCCGAGCTGCTTCAATCAATATTACTACGTTCTTGGTGTGCTGAATTAACTTGGAATTTGTCAATTTTCTTTCTCCCACTTTATTTAAATAAGAATGGGGACCTGTACTTGCGTTCACTTGAAGCTTGGTCAAGCGGTATCCCAAAGCTGACATTGCTAATAAATGATCATTCCAGTGTTTTCTTAAAAACTCAATCTCTCAATATATCTTACAGTTCCTGAATCACTTTTGTACTTTGACTTTCCGTTTAAGGATGATAGGCGGTGTTCATTTTCAACTTGGTTTCCAAACATTTGAACATCTCTTACTCTTTTCCATGAGTTAAGGCTGAAAAGTAATCTCATATTTTCATGTACTGTTATTTTTTTAAATATTTGTACTTCAGATTTCACTCTGTCCAATTCCTTTATTAACTCTTTGGGGGTCTTATTACATCCAATCCTTTCTGTCAGCCTAAAACATCCGTTACCATACGGTTTTGCTTAGGTAGTTGTTAATGGATTAATTCAGAATCTTTTGTTAACCTTAGTTAAAATTTCATTCTTGAAGACTCAAAGTATAGTTATTTTCCTTTAGGATCTTTAGAGAAAAATCCTTGAGCATCCCACGCAGACTTTCTTATTCCTTGAGTAGCTGTGGATGTTATCAATTAAATACAGTTTGCTCATCCAAGTACTCCTTATACACCACGTTCCTTAATTCCTTATAGCCACCTGATATACTCGTCATTTCACATAATATCACCAGAGCTTGCAATGCTCTGAACTCACTTTTAATCGTAACCTCTGATATTTTCTCAGGTTGGATCTTAAGTTAATCCTCAAGATATAGTATATTGCTTGAATTAGGTCTCGTAGAAAATTAATTCTTTATAGGGATCACTTATTCTTATTCGTTGTTTTGCTAAACTTCCACTTCACGATTCGCCTCTTGTAAAGTCACTTCATGGGTCTGCCTTATCCGCTAGGCTTTCCAATACTTCGTCGTAACTCTTTGACATGTCCAACACTTCCTGATTCATCTTGAAATTTCCTTCTTATACTTGGTTATCACTATTTTTCCTTAAATTTCCATATATCTTGGCATTTCTTCAATAACTTAAATACTTAATATTGTGAAATCCCTGTAGGATCTCATTTCTTAATTCATTTACTTGTAACATCCAAGTGCTGAAATAAAACCTGGGGATATCGTGCTTGCTAAAATTTCTTATTACTAATCGCTAATATCGTGATCTATTATCTTCTCTTAACGTTTTATCTTTCCCTTCACAACTTCAACTGAAAGGTCACACTATCAATCTTTCTTCCTTTTGGATTATGAACTTTAGCTTCCAATTCCAACTTCGAGAATCCTATAGTTAATCCTTCTGGTGTAGTCTCTATGTTTGTTCTCTCCTTTTTGTTTATCGCTTGCCACTACATTTGTTTTTCTCGTGAATACTTACTTCAAACTCTTATGGTCCGTAGATCTTACACCTTTCTTCATACATATCATGTCTCCCCATTTTTCCAAAACAAATATTATTACTGTTAGCCCTAACGATGAGTAGGATACTTCTGCTCATAAGATTTCGGTTGTCTGGGTGCATATACAATAACTTTATTATACCGCATCAACATACATTTTACTCCTTTATGAGAAACATTACTATAAACTACCCAATCTCCTTGATATCTTCAAAGTGATAAGGCAGGTACTATAACCATTCCTTCATTTGACTCGATAAAACTTTCTTCACCCTTCTCCATTTCATACTCACTTATTGCTTTTCCTAATTAGCTTCATCAAAGGTATTGCAACTTTCAAGAAATCTTGTACAAATTTTCAGTATAGCCGGTCCATGGTAAAATTTCTTACTTTTGTTGATGCTGTTGGCCTTTCTTTATTCATGGTGACTTTAATTTCGACTGGATCTCCTCCTCACTAATTATTTACGCTTTCTATCATCAAAACTTTCACCCTGCAACTTTACATACAACTTCTTTCTTCTCCAACTTCTTAGTTATCATTAAATGCAAGGTCCTCCATTGACTTTAAGTAACATAATTACAACTCATCTAGATATTCCTTAAAGATTCTATCCCTAGTTTCAATCTCCAATTCGTAACGCCTAAATCCTAAATCAATTTTAGAAAATACTTTGCTTCTTCTGTTTGATCAACAAATCAGTAGTTCGAAGTAACAAATACTTACTCTTGATAGTAAACTTGTTGAGCTTGCTTTAGTCGACACATAATCTCATACTTCCATTTTCTTATTAACAAATAGTACTGGTGCACTTCATGGGATACACTGGGTTTAATTACTTCTTCTTCTAGCATTTCTTGGATCCGCTTTGCTAACTTACTCATTCTAACTGGTGCCATTTTATGTAAGGCCCTGGTCACTGGCTCCGTTTCAGGTGTTAAGTCGATCGCGAGCTTCATTTCCTTAGCTGGAGAAAATTTTGGTAATTCATTTGGAACTATATCTTGAAACTATAAAATCTTCAAATTCTGTTTACTCCTGACTTCTATTCATAATCACCATAATACTTACCTCTTGGTCACCGTAACCTCTTAGCTCAAGTCATCGTTAACAAATTCTCTACCTTCTTTCATCTTCTGAACCTCACCACCTACTCATTTGGCGTCCTCGGAACTATCTTTTCATCATGACGGTTGGTCTGGGCATCACGCTTTAATAGTTAATCCATTTCTTAGAATAATATCAAATCCTTTCATCTTTCCTGATATCAATTCTTCACAACTTATTGCCATAAATCTCAATTCCACTATTGGTACTCACTTATTTAACAACTACACATTCTTGACTTGCTAGTCCTTTAATCACAATCTTATCAATTCAACAGGGTAATTCATCTTATCAACAAAACCTTGGGCTAAACAATCAAGTTGCTCTCACATCTTTCAGTACTTTAACACATAAAGTATCCACGATAATCAATTACATCCCCACATCCGTATCCTGAATAACATATTTCACAGGAGAATCGCCATTTCTCGTTCTCGGAGACGTATTCCTTATTGGAGTAGATACCCTTGACTTTCAGTTCATCCCTGACTGGACTAGTGATTTGCAATTTTCATTATATGCCTTTGTTTGCTTTCAATGCATAAAATGTAGATGGAACTGCGTCCACTTATTTCTGGATATGTTGATTTCTGTTTGAAAACTTCTTGCAAAGAACGACAATATAACGAAACGACTAAAAGGGTTCAGAGTCCAACAAAATTTAGGATTGAAAAGAAAGAAGAAACAAGGATTTGAACATGAATGAGACAACCACATTGGTACTTAAGATGGCCAATCTTTCATACCCTATGGCATACAGCACATGATTAGGTGGCGTCCCACCCGACCCTTCGTCATTCTGACAAAGTGTCTAACCATAACACTGTTTGTCCCAATCAGAAAGCAAACTTGAGGGAAATAATTAAATTTGAAAGGAATGCAATATCCTCCTTTTCAATATCATAGCAAGGAGTTTATTTAAGAAAAGAAGTTCATACTTATTTAGGAATCAAAAAGGAATATACGATGTAATATTGAAGAAAAGAACGATACCATTGGTCACCATCATATTTTACTTGTATTCATCTATCGAGCCTGTTCGATCCTATCCCCATTATGTCATGTAACAACTTTAGAAAGTCCGCTGAAATGTCTTCGCAACCAAGCATTATAATGAATTCTTACTTGCTAAGTTTTGCGTCTTTAACATCGTACTTACACGTATGATACCTTAACAATTCGATCATAATGGCGTTCCTACCAGGTAACTTCGAGATTCCTCTTTTAATCTAGAATAACCACATACCATTCGACATAACGATCCTTTTGTTAATAATATTGTGCTTTTAGAGAGGTCTAAAAATCTTTCCAATCTTCTTCGATCACGTTCCGGCTTCTGTTAAATCAATGAATTCTTCAAACTCTGATAGTCCTAGTAATTGAATGCATAGTTACTCCGTACACTAATTCTGTTGTAAATTTTATCAAACCATACTTGCACTTTACTGTTAGGAATAACCAACTCCTTCATAATCATAGGTTACTTCGTTCTCGAAATTAGCAATACTAAGTCTGACACAGCATCCTTCCAGGTAATCCGGGCTTTCTAACAAACAAGAAACTCAAATAGTAACTTGACAACTAATGTTTAAAAATCATTTTATTCGAAAAGGCTTTTAGGAATTTGTAAAGGAAAATCTTTTTCGAAAACTTGTTTTTAAAAAAAAATTGGAAAATCACAAACCTTGTTGTCCTTACTATATGAGTTGGTTGTTGTCCTTCCGACCTATAACAAGGTACCAAATTAATAGAACGATCATATAAAGGTCCATTCACTTCAATCTACCTTTTCTCCTTTATCGTATCCACTTTACCTTCCTTAATCGACGAAAACTTCAATTATGGTCGCACATTATCTTATTCGTAGCTTCACATCAAGGCTTCCATATTGGTGATACTCCCGACATTATCGCTGCAGTAGTTAAGTAGAACAGGCTATCCAATAGTCAATAAGTCTATTTCATAGAATAAAGTTTGCTCGTATCACATCACATTACTACTTTACATATCGCATTTATCATATCATCATCATTTAATTTCATAAAAATCCCAGGTTTATACTTTTCTCTCTTATTCTTTCAAAATTCATCTAGTTCATCCCATAATTATTCACGAGTGACTTAGCCACTAAGGACTTCTTTTAACCCGATAACAGCTATCCTCTGAAATACTTAAATCTCTTCTCTAAACTTCGTCTCACCTTTATTTATAACTTAAGCGCTCACCGTTTACTGTAGCTCTCGAATCCATCCTCATAGGTACAATCGCTTTATAGGACAAGTTCTAAACTAGGGTATAGAACAGGATGTAAGGTAAACTAAAGAGTTACACTCGCAATTGAATGTTCAGTAAAACAAAAATCAACAAATGGAGGTTCTTAAATAGATAGTCTCGTATCAAGAGGGGGAAATTAGCATAGAATAGCTTGAAGAAGTACAACCGTTATAACAGAAGGTAATACCATTAATGCTGGTGGAGGACCAAGGTGCAAATCCAATCTGAGAGAAGATGACGATCCTCGAACGGAAAGCTCCAGATGATCAAATGACACCGGGAAATCAGGATCTTCCATTACCGTTTTCTGAAAATCACATCGCAAGCTAAGAATACCGAATCGCAACACGAACCGTGCCGAAGACTTACTATATAGTCGCACTCATCCTCACGACGTCTTATCTTTCTATTTCCTATTCCTAATCCTAACCTTCTACCCAATCCCAACAATCTAGGCTTGTTTTAGTGACTTAGAACCTATAGCTCTGATACCAACCCGTGGCGCCCTCCAAACCCGGGTCAGAAGTTTGGGGTCCACAACATAAACACAATATATCAACCTGTATAAGAAATATTATTTATAATGACCCTGCTTTACAAAACCACGGATCGCAACAGGTTAAAGTATGAAAACAAGCCACAAACTTAATTATTACATCGTACCAAATCCCAACTACTTTAACTTACAATTGATAATAAAATCATTCTTACAATCTGACTATCTCTTTACCGCATGAAACTTCTGCTAGCTCGATCCAACTCGACTGGAACCTTAGCCCGCACTTTGGACTGAGGAACTTCACTATCATCCATATTCTTTCCAACTGTAAAATATATAAAAGAATCGCAAGGGTGAGCTATCTAGCTCAGCAAGTCATAATAACGATAACTGAGGTTAAACCATGATCAAATGAGATGATTCAAAGGAATCAAGTTTCTTTTTAACTATTCATTAGAATTGGATATTCATTTTAAGTTTTAAAAAAAACCAAGGTTAGGCTGCTGATCAGTCACGCACTAACCCCGAGCAAGCACACAGCACTGCTCTAATTACTGGATCCAAGGCACACATTGGCCTAACTTGACCATTGGTATGGTCTGACCACGAATCTGGTCCACATATATAAAAACTATCCAATCCTAAAGCAGTTCAATATGATAACAATATGATTCAATAAAACAAGATCATAATCGATGATGGTTAAACATTTGCATAAAAAAATGTAAGAAAACTCATGGATATCTCAAGGGTATATCAAGGTATGTATAAGAAACAGTTTTCAGTTTGTACAAGGGTCAGGTATCAAACCAATAATGATTTTTTAGGATATGGTTCTTTGATGTTACTAAGAATGATTGAAGTATAAAAGTTTCTGTGTTTTCAAATCATCTTCTTCTGGTGCTTGGTGTTTGCTAGTTAAACATTTGGGAAATAGTATCATATTTGTGTGGTTTGGTGTCTGAGGATCAGCAAAGGATGGTTTACAAAGAACAAGGCTTACGGCTCAAGATCAAGAAAAATCAGGGATTCAAGGGTAAATAATTTAATGCACTTGTAATGTAAACAAGAGTTATTTTGAATAATAGCGACATGTTATAAAACAGTTCGGAAACATTGGTAATATATCTTGAAGGAAAGTTCAGAAATACTTGCCTTATAAGGCTTTACAACTATTACTGATCAACTCTGAGCCGACTCTGCTGCTCAGGCTCTAACGTCCAACCACTAGATCCCATTGGATTCAACTTCGACACTTAGGTCTTTCTTTAGAAACTCTACTGAACTCGTCAATTGACCACTAGGTTATCTTTAGTCCATCGTCCACTTTCAGGTTCCCGACTATAACCTACAGGGTCGAAATACCCTACGTTAGACGTCTAGGTATGCTTGACATATCCTTGATACTAATTCTTGCCCAACGATATTCAAACTCGACTCGTAATTATTAATATTAGAATAACACAGAAAACAATTAGGGTTTACATTCTCGAAATCGATCTAGTGTTCATTTTCAGAAAATACGTATACTCGTCATTTTACGAAATTAGGGTTACTGTATTTTGGTCAAAACATACAACACATCATACAATCAGGTTCTGTATAAAACATGTGTATATGTATTTACTTATATTTGGTCGACGTCCCGATAATCCTCGGATACGCTACCGTATTTCCGTAATTTAGTTTCCGAAAATTGGGCAGCGTCTCCTTTGTTTATCGGACTACCCACCGAAATATCAATCGACGTCAAACCACAAAGTTCACAACAATAACAATTATAATAATTCACCAATCCATTCTAAAATTCCCAATCACCAATAAAATTCAATACTCATATCCAACTCAACCATCCTGATACAATATTTACTAATTAACTAAGTCGGTCTAGAATAAAACACAAGACAAATTTTATTTATTTTTTAAAAAAATTATTATTAGGACTCAGAATCGTGTCATCACAGTCCACCGTCAACTCATCGGAATTCATCGTTGACAGTGGTAAAACCTGGAGGTACCCGAATTGGGTTTCCAGTCACAGATTTCACCGATTAGAATAATCAGTACCCAATAATCAGATAATTTCATTGATTAAAAATCAAATCAATTTTCCTGCACCAAGCCACTGCCTGAATAACCTTTGCAACAACCAGGAACATAACGGAACCAAAGCAATCGCCGGCGGTAACCGGAAAGAGCGGACAACCGGAAAGAAAAAAAAACAGGCGGCACAATACCATCGCAGCACACACAAACAAACTAGTATACACATACACACATATATATGCGTGTGTATACACATATATTAACAGCCATACTGAACCAAGTAACAGGTTTCAGAACAAAGCAGCCGGAATAAAAGTGAGATGACGACTTGGAAGTGGCCGGAAACCGAACACCGGCGGCGACGAATCACCGGAAACACGGGCGGCGGCCCAACAAAACACAGTATAACAGAGAGCACTCAAACACAGGGAAAGAGATGAGAGCACAAGGGGGAAAATAATTGATAGAGAGAAAAAAATGTCGAGAGATCGAGATTAACTCGAGAGAGGCGAGAGGATTGAGTCTGTGCATGTGTTTTTGTTTTTGTTTTTTTTAACCCTCTCTGCAGATGACACGTAACAAGGAGGTTATAGAAATTACACGCGTGTCTAATTATTGACACGTAACCTCTTACTAATTACAAGCCTAAATTTGTATCGCATTTAATCTTTTAACGGTACAACATTATGAAGAATTATTAATCAAGATAATTCCAAAATAATATTAGAATTCCCAGAATATTCTAAAACTAATAAAATAGAATTTCCATAAATTTTTAAATCATTTTTGAGTCGCGTTACATACCCACAATTCACAATTAACGAACCGAGCTGCACTTAAAACAAATTCATAAAATCATGAAAATAGTCTTAAAATATTATAAATATTCCGAAGTTAATAAAACATGAATTTCAAAATTTTTAAATAGATTTTGAAATGCAACTTATACCCGCTTTTCTCAAATAAACGAATCAACGCGCGGGTCAAATTAATCCCAAAAATTTCCAAAATAATTTTAAAATTCTCGAAATATTCCAAACTTAATTAAATATGAGTTTCATAAGTTTTGAAGAGTTTTAGAATTAAATATGGATTTTACCATTAAACATACTCAGAAAATCATTTAAAGATAAATAATTAATTAAATATTGATTTCTCAATTTTATAAAATCTTAAAAATAATTACTGTAATTATAAAATCATAAAAACAATTTTAGAGACACTCCAAGTATTTACGCAAATAAATTGCACCAAATTCACTTTTTAAAATGAAAACAATCCAATACGATCCCATAATTAATCTCACGAACAATCCAGTATATTACAAATCACACATCAATAGTCAAACAACACATAGCTGCCAAAACCGATACACATATTTTATTTATTTTAAAAAAAAATTCCATAATTACATAATTTAATAATTCAAAAATACTCGAGTCTTTATAACAGGTGTGACTTGTGAAGATTGTTGCATTTTAGTAGTCACAATCAAATCTTCAACTCTTTCATTCCTCTTACTTTATCCTCCCTGTCTAGACTGGAATCTAGTGATTACTTTTGATGAACCACTAATTCCAACTAGTTCTTCACCTCTTCTCCTTTTGCTTTCCTTCTGTTCCCCCTTATTACCTCCACTAGGATTTTCATCATCAGTACTTGTCAATATCAGCTGCTTGCATTTAGATTTAACAATTTTCTCCCTCTTTTTGGCATCATCACCAAGAAGTAGAGAAAGAATCAGCTCCATTAAATTCTGTACTTCTGTAACTTGATCAGACATTTGAGTTTGATTTGCTTCCAATCTAGTTTGACTGGCTTCAATTACAGTTTGTCTGGAAACTATTGGTGAAATTTATTTCTGAATTTCCTGATGAGTAAGCAGCTTTGAAGCAATCAATGATTCTTTGATCTGATTGATTTGAGTAGTAGTTGCTTCATGAGCTGTGTGTAAGGATCTGACAACTAAAGTTGATGCTTTCAGATGATTCAACACATCAAGATTTGTAATCTTCTATTATGCTATTTCCAAATGTGCAACATCTTGTATTTTGGAAATAGGATATGTATCACCTTTCCAATGAGCATTCTAGAGATTATCAGAATAATCAGCTTCTTCTTAGCATCTAACTCTTTCATTTTCTGTTGTCTCACATGCATAGGCATATCTTTAGGAAAGAAAAGATCATCCTCAAGATCTAAAATAACATTAGATATATGAGTTTCTTTACCATCATTAGATTCTTCAATAGCAGCTGGATCTTGCACTAATTGCTGAACTTTATCATCAGCTTCAGCATGTAGAATAAAATGAGAAATTGGTGCAGTATATGATCCAGTAGTTTAAGAAGCTTCCACACCTTCAACAGTGAACTCCGCATCTTCAAGTATTGTAGATAAATGAATTGGAGCTTCAAGATTAACTTCCAGGAGCTCAGTTATTGTAGAATGTTGTGGTGATTCTGAAATGGATGAAACTTTATGAATGGACTGTTGTGCGACTACATCTTCAGCAACAACAGGGATTTCCTCAGGTGATGGAAAAGTAGAGTAAATGGACTATTTTTCAACAAAAATAGGGATTATCTCATGTGGTGGAATAGTAGAATGTATGGACTGCAAGAAAGTATCAGTACTTAGACTTGCAGGGAGATTAATAGCCTTGGGTACATCAGAGTTTTCCTGAGATTCAACAGACTGCTGTTCAGCATCTGTTCCTTTAGTACTCTGAGCACCGACAAACATATAGCAAATAAAAATTAATCTCTCTATTATTTTATAGTAGTCTCACTACCTTTCACACCATATAAGGATTACTAAATCCTATCTCTCATCTACCTCTCCTTTTGCCAGGAAGGATCTTGCCTCTCTTAAATTCTGTTTTTCTCTCAATCTTTTACACATCTCACAGAAAAAGGCTCAGAAAGATTGTCCTACAGAAATAAGAGGTGGCTAAAGAAGGGTGATATGTGATCATACAACTAGAGGTAGTCCTTAAATAAGGTCTAGAAGTAATCATGTCAATATGATTTATATCATGAAAAATATACAATAAATGCTGAAAAAACTAAATCAGTACTTAAAATAAATGTTGATAAAGTAATAACAGTATTTATACCTTGTGAATTCATAATTAAGCTCACAGTAGATACTGTGGTTATGACAGTTGTTGTTCATCAATAATGAGAACCTCCATTTGAATTGGTGAGGATTTGATCAGGTTAATGTGTTAGATATATTTGATAATGTCATGGCTAATATAATTTATGTTTAGATTTCAGATCTTACTTAACAGGACAAATCAGTACTTAACTGTTGATCAGTACTTATACTGGAAGTCAGGACTTAAGGATATCATTACTTATATTATCAGGAGATAATCATCAGAAGTTAGATATCAGAACTTAAGTGCTGAAGGACGATCAGATAAGGACAGTAGCTGATTAAAGGAAAGAAGATCAAGATAAACATAAGAAGAGATATGCATGAAGAAGGAGTTCTGTGAAGAATGGAATACTTGGATGAAAAGATATTTGATTGATATATTTTAGGAAGCAGAATTATATTCCATATCAATTAGCGATTATCTTGTAACTGTGTAGTATATAAACACAGACATAGGGTTTACACTATAAGTGTTATCATATATTCGAGAAGTTTATTCATTGTAACCCTAGCAGCTCTCGTGATATTTGTTCATCACTGAGAGATAACAGTTCCATACTGTAACAGAGTTTATTGGTTCAATAAAGTTTGTTTTCTGTTACTTAATATATTAAAGTTTGATTTGATTGTATTATACACTGTATTCACCCCCTCTACAGTGTGTGTGTGTGACCTAACAAGTGGTATCAGAGCCAATCTGTTAACACACATACAGCTAAAGATCCAAACACAATCATGTCTGACACAGAAACTCCAACTAAGCCTACCAAAATGGAAGAACCTCCAAAGCCACAAATTCAAAGTCGGTATGAGACTATCAGGGTTCCCATACTGAGACCATCTGAATATCCCATATGGAAGGTAAGGATGACCATGTTCCTGGAAGCAACAGATCCAGAATACCTTGATAGAATCAAGGAAGGGCCTCACAAACCAACCAAGCTCGCTGTTGCAGTTGCAGGTGAAGCAGCAAAGACCGTACCAAAGGAGAAGAGTGATTATACTGCTGAAGATATAGCATCAATTGCTAAGGATGCCAAGGTACGACACTTACTGCATAGTGCCATTGATAATGTAATGTCAAACTGGGTAATCAACTGCAAGACTGCTAAGGAGATATGGGATGCTCTGGAAACAAGGTGTCAGGGAACTGACACAATTAAGAAGAACAGGAAGACAATACTCACTCAAGAGTATGAACACTTTGACTCAAAGACTAATGAGTCATTGAATGATTTATATGATAGATTTGTCAAACTTTTGAAAGATTTGTCATTGGTTGATAAAGAGTATGATCTTGAAGATTCAAACCTTAAGTTCCTGTTAGCTCTTCCTGAATGCTGGGATTTGAAGGCAACGACAATAAGAGACAACTACAATCTTGATGAAACAACTCTTGACGAAATCTATGGAATGCTCAAGACTCATGAGCTTGAGATGGAACAAAGAAGCAAGAGGAAAGGAGGAAAGTCAAGGACAGTTGCTCTTAAGGCTGAAGAAGAATTCCCCAAAGCAGCTTCCTCAAGGAAAGACAAGGGTAAAGCTCTTGTCATACAGTCTGAAACTGAGTCATCAAGTTCTGAAAGTGATGATGACTCAGATTCTGAAAGTTTGCCTGAGACTGATGCTGATGAGGAGATGATGAAGCCGTGTGCTCTTATGGTGAAAGGAATCACGAAGATTGCATACAGGAAGTTCAGGAAGGGAAAGAAGTTTTCCAGGAAAGGCATAAGTTCTGATAAGAAGAATTTCAGAAGATCTGAAGGCAGAGGAGGAAAATCTGACAGAGGAGATTACACCAATGTTAAATGCTATAACTGTGGTGAGAAAGGCCACATATCTCCTGATTGCAAGAAGGTAAAGGGTGACAAAGGCAAGGCTCTTGTCACAAAGCAGAAAAGCTGGACAGACACCTCAGACTCTGAAAGTGAGGAAAACTATGCATTGATGACAAATGCTGATAAAGAAAGTGCTGAGAGCAGTTCTGAAGCTGCTGAAACAAAGGTACCTCAGACTACTTATGCTTTTCATACTGATGATATTAATGAGTTGAGAAGATATCTTAAAACCATGTTTGTTAGTTATAGAGATCAAACTTTAACATGTGAAAGATTAACTTCTGAAAATCTTGCATTTAAGAAAAGAAATGATTTCTTAGAAAAAGAGTTAGTCATGTTCCATCAAACTCAGAAGGATAGAGATGATGCTTTTTATGTTAGGGATGAAGTGCTAAAAATGAATGAATCTCTAAAAACTGAGTTAGAAAAGGAAAGAGAGATTATCAGGACTTGGACTAACTCTGGCAAAACAACTCAAAATTTGCTAAGTAGTGGAAACTGGAAAGAGGGCTTAGGTTATGGAGAAGATAAGAATGATAAAGGAACTGAAGAAATTAAGCCTGTTGATAAGCAAAAGCCAAAGTTAAAACCTGTTAAGTTTGTAACTGTAAAGTCTGAAAATGAGAAATCAGAAGTTACAAAGGAATTAACTTCTGACAAACTAAAACAGGAAAAGACAGCTGAAGTGAACATAGGCTTAATGACAAAGAAGCAGCTTAAGCATAAGCTGAAAGATGTTAAGAATGCAAACAAGGTAAAATCACCTAGGAAAAATAGGAATGGAAAGGAAGGTGTGAATAAAAGCAATAATTATAAACCTGTTCCTGATGCTCCTAGGAAAACATGTCATAACTGTAGAAGTTCTAACCATCTGGCTTCTTTTTGCAGGAAGAATAAGAATATTAACTCTTTACCTTCAAAATCAGGAGTTAAGAGTCAGTCTGTTAGATACAAACCACAAAATCCTTGTTTTCATTGTGGTAGTTTATGGCATTCCATTTATACTTTTAAGGAATATCATAGTTTGTACTATGATTATTATCAAATAAAACCTTCTTTGAAGAAAGTTTCCATTGTTCCTTCTAGTGTAAATTCTGATTCAAAGTCTGATAGTGTAAGTTCTGATAAGAAAAATGTTAACATAAACTCTGATGCTAAATCCGCTGCAAATGTTAACAAACTTAATAAGGCCAAAGGATCCAAGCAAGTCTGGGTCCTTAAAACTAATAATTAGTGGTCTTTGTGATTGCAGGGCAACAGGAAAAATATTCTAGTTCTGGACAGTGGATGTTTAGGACATATGACCGGAAATAAGGCCCTGCTATCAGACTTTGTGGAGAAAGCTGGCCCAAGTGTTTCTTATGGAGATGGCAACATTGGAAAAACATTGGGATATGGCAATATCAATCTTGGAAATGTCATAATTAAAAAAGTAGCTCTGGTCTCAGGACTTAAACACAACCTACTGAGTATAAGTCAAATCTGTGACAGAGGTTATCATGTTGATTTCTTTGAAGAACACTGTGAAATTGTGAGTAAATCTAAAGGCAAAGTTGTTCTGAAAGGATACAGGCGTGGTAATATTTATGAAGCTAAGCTTTCAACAAGTACTGATGGTTCTGCAATCTGTCTGATGAGTAGAGCATCAATTGAAGAAAGCTGGAATTGGCATAAGAAACTCTCTCATTTAAATTTCAACAATATAAATGAACTGGTCAAGAAAAATCTTGTGAGAGGACTGCCAAAGTCAGTATTTGCTCCTGATGGTCTTTGTGATTCCTATCAGAAGGCCAAACAAAGAAAATCTTCATTCAAGAGCAAGACTGAATCATCAATTCTTGAGCCTTATCATCTACTACATGTTGATCTATTTGGTCCAGTAAATGTCATGTCTATTGCAAAGAAGAAGTATGCGTTGGTCATAGTGGATGAGTTCACCAGATACACATGGGTGTATTTCTTGCACACAAAAAGTGAAACTGCATCTATCTTGATTGATCATGTCAAACATCTGGATAAAATGGTCAAAGATTCTGTGAAAATTTTAAGGAGTGATAATGGCACTGAGTTCAAGAATTTGATAATGGAAGAGTTCTGCAAAAACCATGAAATAAAGCAGGAATTTTCTGCTCCTGGAACTGCACAGCAAAATGGAGTTGTTGAAAGGAAGAATAGAACTCTCATTGAAACTACACGTACAATGCTTAAAGAAGCAAAGCTTCCAACCTATTTCTGGGCTGAAGTTGTGCAGACTGCTTGTTTTACTCAAAATGCAACACTCATTAACAAGCATGGAAAAACACCATATGAGATGGTGAAGAAAAAGAATCCAAATCTGAAATACTTTCATGTATTTGGATGCAAGTGTTTTGTTCTCAAGACTCATCCTGAACAGCTATCAAAGTTTGATCTAAAAGCTGATTAAAGAATCTCTGTTGGATATCCACTTTCCACAAAAGACTTCAGAGTCTATAATTTGAGGACAAAAGTGGTCATGGAATCTATCAATGTCTCTTTTGATGACAAGAAGATTACCGGTCTTGAAGATTTCATTGACCATGATCAGCTGAGATTTGAAAATGAAGACTCAAATTCTGATTCTGAATATCCTGACAGTCTAAGTTCTGATACTGTGAACTCTGATGGAATAAACTCTGATGTTATTGAAATTATGGTGGCTACGCCAAGGGAAGATGCACCTATGCAGGGGGAGCATACTCAAGATCCTACCACAGCTCAAGAAACATCAGAACATACATCTGGCTCTTCAAGTTCTGATTCATCAAGTTCTGATAAGCCAAGTTCTGATAGTGCTGAAAATCTAAATACCGAAGATTCCAACTCAGAGAGCATAGTTTCAGGGGGAGCATCAGAAAATGAAAATGGAGATAGCATGGATCATGGGGGAGCATCCAGTTCTAGAGAAAACCTTCCATCTGCAAGGAAGTGGACAAAATCACATACACCTGATTTGATAATTGGAAATCCTGATGCAGGTGTCAGAACTAGAACAGGTACTTCAAATGAATGTCTCTACAATTATTTTCTCTCTCAGACTGAGCCAAAGAAAGTTGAAGGAGCTCTTCAAGATGCTGATTGGGTGCAAGCAATGCAGGAAGAGTTAAATGAATTTGAAAGAAACAAAGTCTGGACCCTAGTGCCAAGACCAAAAAATAGATCTGTTGTTGGTACAAAGTGGGTATTCAGAAACAAAATTGACAGTGATGGCATAATTACAAGGAATAAGGCAAGGCTGGTTGCAAAAGGATATTCTCAACAGGAGGGAATTGATTATGATGAAACATTTGCACCAGTTGCTAGGTTAGAAGCCATAAGGATATTTTTGGCTTATGCTGCTCACAAAAAGTTTACGGTCTTTCAAATGGATGTGAAAAGTGCTTTTCTCAATGGAGAATTGGAGGAGGAGGTATATGTTGAACAACCTCCAGGCTTTGTAGATACCAAACATCCAGATTATGTCTACAGACTTGATAAAGCACTTTATGGACTTAAGCAAGCTCCTAGAGCATGGTATGAGACTTTAGCTCAGTTTCTTCTGGAAAGTGGATTCAACAGAGGAACAATAGACAAAACACTGTTCTACCTCAACCATGGAAATGACTTACTTCTGGTCCAGATTTATGTTGATGATATCATTTTTGGGCCTACAAATGACAAACTTTGCAAGAAGTTTGCCAAACTAATGCAGTCAAGATATCAGATGAGTATGATGGGGGAACTTAGCTATTTTCTGGGCCTTCAAGTCAAGCAGAATGAAGAAGGCACTTTTATTTGTCAAACCAAGTACACCAGAAACTTGCTGAAGAAATTTGGAATGCAAGATTGTTCAAGTGCATCCACTCCCATGGCCACTGCAACAAAACTGGATAAGGATACCGGTAAATCAGTAGATATTACTGACTACAGAGGTATGATTGGCTCTCTACTCTATCTAACTGCTAGTAGACCTGATATCATGTATGCTACCTGTCTTTGTGCAAGATTTCAAGCAGATCCAAGAGAACCTCACTTAACAGCTGTGAAAAGAATCTTTAAGTATCTTAAAGGAACAGCTGCTCTGGGATTATGGTATCCTAAAGAATCAGATTTTAAACTAATAGGTTACTCAGATGCAGATTTTGCAGGTTGCAAAATTGACAGGAAAAGCACAAGTGGAAGCTGCCAATTTTTTGGAGGCAGATTGGTTTGTTGGTTCAGCAAGAAACAAAAGTCAATTTCCACATCAACTGCAGAAGCAGAGTATATTGCTGCAGGAAGCTGTTGTGCACAGATTCTTTGGATGAAGAATCAGTTACTGGATTATGGGTTAACATATTTCAAAATCCCTATTTACTGTGATAATCAAAGTGCTATTGCTATGACAGGTAATCCAGTTCAATACTCTATGACAAAGCACATCAGCATCAGGTACCACTTCATAAGGGAACATGTGGATGAAAGTACAGTGGAATTGCACTTTGTTCCAACAGATCAACAACTAGCAGATATCTTCAGAAAACCACTATGTGAAGCCACTTTTACAAGATTGGTAAATGAACTTGGAATGGTTTCAGGTTCTTTTTCTAAATCTGTCTAGTTTTGTTCTGATGCATCAGACTTTATGACCAGTATTTACAGA
Organism: Apium graveolens; assembly: GCF_009905375.1. NCBI lineage: Eukaryota > Viridiplantae > Streptophyta > Magnoliopsida > Apiales > Apiaceae > Apium > Apium graveolens. The sequence continues at coordinate 231,877,624 of NC_133653.1, forward strand.
ATGTAATCTCTTTATTTATTCTGTGATTAATTGAAATACACGTTTAAGTACTGATTGTTGTCTGATATATGTTTCTAAACTCTGATAAGTGATATGTCTGTTCAAGTAACTATTCAATCCTATGAGGATAACTGTGCTAGATACTAACCTAGTAGTCTTCAATAAACAAATGATTCCATGTAAGAAGTAATTATTTCAGTGGAAATCTTATGACACTAGAAAATTCTGATAATTGAGCTTAGTTGAGTTTACTTTGTTTATCTTATTACTAAGTCACAAATTAGAATAATGCTACTCATCTGTTAAGTTTTGATACTAGTAAAACTGCTGAATGTACTAAGTGCTGATAAACCTCACTTATCAAAAGAAAAAGCAAAAAGATCAAAAAATAAAATCAGGTACTCCTTTGAGATCTAGAGTAAAAATGTGGAAGGGATGACCCAAATGCATTGCCGATATTAAGTAAATATGCATTAGAAAAGCAAAATATTTTCTTGGTGACTTTTCACACTCTATGATTACTAGAGAAATACTCTGATAATAGCATAAATTCTGATAAGCAGTCGTGACTCACTTACACTGAGAAGCCACTGTAAAATAGAATTTCAAAAAATGCATAAAATTAGCACAAAACAGTTGAGGTGGACTCAAGCATGAACTCATTCATCAGTAGGTTTCAGGACAATGACAGTTGTTTAGCAAAATTTTAGTTATGCCTTATTTCTAAGATGTACTGAAGTGAATCAGACTTTACTCTTTGTCTGTTATTTAGCTTAATGCACACACTAATCACTCCATCTGAATGATGAAAATTTCTGTGGAGGTCTATGTTATTTTAGATAAACAGTCATTGTGTCATTTTGCACAAACTCTGAGGACAAGCTCTGGTTGCATATTCTGATGATTAAGTTCTGAAGAGTATAACTCAGAACTTGTATGAGGACTTACTAAGATAGGCATTCCTTTTTCGAGTTAAGAAATTATGTACTGATGACTGTTAAGTTCTGATATAAGTCTAAGTTCTGATATTACAGTCTAATGTTTTACTTGACTTATCTGTGAATAAAATTTGATAGCAGTCTCAGTTAATACTTGAATATGTTGAAGTGGAAGATTAATAGTCACTATGATTAGGATTAATGGTATTCGTACTTGAACAGTCCACTGTTACTTGTTTTTTGTGCGCTTTAAACCATGTTTCCTCTTTCCAATGAATGTTATTCTTTTTCAAAGTCTAGGGAGACGAGGTAGAATTAATTCTACCTGTCAGCATTAAAAACTTTTATGTCTCCTGGCATTCTCTTGCCTATATAAGCAGCCACTTCACATCAGCCTTCCCATCAAATTCTTTCTCACACACTTATCTTCATACTTTTTCTTTCAAAAACACAATGGTCAGATTTAACATGTTTTTGAACTACCAAAACTTCAATATGGAGCTAAGCTGTGCCGGCTGGCAGCAGGAATGGCATGTCACAGCCATTCCTGAGGAGATATGGGACTCTGTCCCACAGGAGGTACTGACCCACCTCCTGTTCTTCTATATGGATTACCATCACCATCTGGAGCGATTGGAGGAGGAAAGACTGGCAGCTCTCCGCCAGCAAGAGCGAATCATCAGACTCGCCATTCTGTTTGTCGAGAGTAGGAAGAAGAAGAAATGATTTAATCTTGTCTTCTTCCTGTTTTTCTTCATCATCAGCTTTGTCAGGCTTCTTAGCTAGGACTAAAGCTATTGATGTTAGGTTTAGTAGCTTAGGGAAATCTTGTATAAGTACTGATGTAATTTCCATTTCATAAATGTATTCTCTTGATATATTAATGAAATTTGTTTTTGCTTCAAGATTTTGTCTCTAAGATATTTGGTAATGCATTGATAAATCCTGATTGATATTCTGATTACCATATAAATTCTGTTTTAATTTAAGTTCTGATTTTTTTTTATCAGCACTTACTCATTTAATTTATCTTGGTCATTTTTACGTGATTTACTTTCAGAATATTAATGATGCAGTAAAAAATAATTAACTCAGTGGGAACGGTTTCAATTTTGAATTAAAACTGTTTCACCTTGATTAATGGAATATCTGGGTAAGTGGAACGGTTTTTCCTTGAAAACAGGCAACTGGGTAAGTAATGATTCCTGTTTTCTCGAGCCCAGTAACTATCCGTTATTACTGCATGTCTGACAGGTGTCCAACGGTAACATTTTTGTTCAGAGTATAAGTACAACATAGAGAGGATTTCTTTAATCTTTTATTTTCTTCGTATTTTTTCTCTTTACTTACTTTTACTCTCTTTCTTCTCACGTTGGTTTTTCATACAGACATCTTATCAAACACCTAACAGACACTTTTGAATCTCAATTTTTCACATGGCACCTAAGGATTTAATCATTGATGGAGCTAAGTTTGTTCCAAACAACTATGCTGCAATTCTTGATCATACTGAAGCTCCATCTGAATTGCATTTTGTGCAAGATCTTCTTGCACACAGTGAGATTGGGTATGCATTAACTCAGCCTGAAGTCTTTTCGAGTCAACAAGTTTTGACATTTTGGCGGACTGGGCACTTTGATGATGGTGGTAAACATGGCACTCCCAGTATTATTTTTGAAGTGGGTGATTCATCTTATGCAGTCACTCCTGGTACAATACGCAAAGCTCTACATCTCCCAGAAAATTGTACTTTTTCAACTCCAGAGGAATCAGCACTTCAGGAGTTAATGGCTGATTTGGGATATGAAAAGAGTTTGGCAAAGCTTGGGCAGTTAAAAAGGGCTAATATCAGAAGAGAATGGAGTTTCTTCTTTGACTGCATCACCAAAGCTTTTGGGAACAAATGTTCGAATTTTGATGCTATCCCAATTCTGAGTCAGCACATAGGGTATGCTATTATCCATCAAACTCATTTTGATTTTGCAACTGGAATAATTGGTTTTATTGGGGATAGGATGACAGAGGATAGAAATGTTGTCTATTTTGCCAAATTTAACGTCAACTTATATATACTTTTTGTACTGATGAACCTCAATTAGTCAGTTCCTCAACCCCACCTTTTAGAGTTGCAAAACGATACTTTAATGATCTGGTAAATGCTGATACTAAGAAAATAGTGGTTAGACCATTACAGATTCCTCAGTCTGTAAAACAGATCCTAGTAAATGCTGATCCTGATACTTATAGATCTGTTTACTCTGATGTCCAACCAACCACAAACACCCAAAAACCATCATCCTCAGCACCTACCACTCATACTACTCAACCTACCCTCAAGACTTATCTCAAATCCTATCTCTCTACTTCACAGACTGTTCAACCCTCATCCTCCAAGCCAAAGAGGACACAAACTATTCCTCAAACACCTCAAAAGAGGAGGAGGACTGTACTGAGAGATGAATCTGATACTGAGGAACATGTTCCTTCTTTAGAACGTGTTGTAGGTGAAGCTGAGAAAGTGACTTCTCAGAAGGATTCTGGAATTGGGGGATCTAGGCTTCTCAAACGGCTTAGAAGAATGACAGTTCCTGAAACTCCCAAGGAATCCAAATCAACAAAGAGATACAAGAAACAGAGGGCAAAAAGGCCAGTTTCAGATGATGAAGAGGAAGCAGATAAGGAAGGGGACCAGGAATCTCTGATCTCACAAGACAAGGAATTTGCTCCAGACACTTCTTCTCCATCAACTCCATCTCAGGAAGCTGTTTCTGAAAAGGCTAACACACCTTCTGTGTCTTCTGTTGATCTAGGCACAAGTGCTGATATTGATGTTCAAAACTTGGTTGTGCCTGCAGTACTTCTCTTAGAAGCTCCAACAACAAATAATCGTTCCACAACACCTGTTACTGATGCTGTTCAAACTCCAGAGTTATCAATAACACCTTCTCTGCATCAAGATGCTGATGATCAGAATTTAGGTGAGCATCAGGATATGGCTGTTGATCAGAACTTAGAACAAGATCAGCAATTAGAGGATGCTGAAGCCTCCATTGCTACTCACACTGTTGTCTTATCAGAAGATACTGATTCTTTAAGTTCTGATGCTGCAAATGCTGGAGATACTGGTGATGCTGCTCCAACTGTAGATACTGATGAAGCAGGTCCTTCAGGACATACTCCTCAACAGACTCTTCCTAAGTCTTAACTGGTTAAGAAGTTTGTTACCAGGGAAGCACCAGTACCTTGGAGTGAAACTCCTGCAGGTCAGGAGTGGACTAAGGAATGGAACTCAGTTTCATGTGTTCCAACTGAAAAGCATCTTGCTGAGCACTTGACTAAAGCTGATGAAATGTTAAATTCTGATGATTTTAAAACCCAGCTTAGAGTCACTGCATTGAGTACTAAACATCTACAAGGTCTTCATTCAACTACTCATGCAGAGTTACACAAGATTCAGGAGAACTTTATCAAACAGGAACAAGTTTGGAAAATTGATAAGAAAAAGTTCTTCCAACCTACCATTGACAGGATTGCTTATATTGAGAAGACTCAAGATCATCAACAAGCTCAGATTGATGAAATTCTGAAAAATCAAGCTTCTCAGCAATCACAACTAACTGAAATCCAATCCTCAGTGGAATTGCTTATCTCTCTTCTACTACCTGCTGATGCCAAAAAGGGGGAGAAAGTGATTAAGTCCAAATGCAAGACTGACAAGACACTGACAGGAAAGGATAATGAAAAAGATGATCAAGGAAGCTCTGGAATGGGTAGAGGTCATAGTCAAGGTAGAGGATTCACATCAAGACAAGCTAGTCACTGGACAAGTTCTGATACTGGGAAGAGAATAAGTTCTGCTACTGGTAAAAGGCTAAGTTCTGATGAACTTTTAGATCTTGATGAGGAAATGTCAAAACAGTTATTTCTTCAGGAAAATCCAGGAATGGACTTGGAAAGTTTAAAGGAAGAAGAAGCCAGACTTAAATAAGAGAAAGTCACATCTAAATCTGAAGCTTCTGGTAAAAAGTCACTTCCAAAACTCAAAGGCATTGTGATCAAAGAAAGGACACATACTGAAGCAACATTGGCTAGATCACAACCACAGATAGATCCAAGATCCAAGGGTAAAGAAAAGGTTGGTGAACCTATCAAGGTTTATGTACCTCCTGAGGATGAAGAAATTACTGATGAAAAGGATGATCTTGCTCTGACTTCAAGAAAAGTTCTTAAAACAACCTCTGACATGGCTCAAGTTGTTCAGAGTCAAAAAATTGTAAGTTCTGATATTCAGAAGAAGCAAGTAACCTTTGACATAGCTCAAGTTAACTTGATATCAGAAGATAGATCAAAGACACTCCTACCAGGATTCACTAAAGCAAAACAGACTCAACCTTTGAAGACAACTGCAAGTGGTTTTGAAGCAAGAGTAGTTACTGGAAAGGAGGCAAGAGATAAAACTGGATTGGGAAGTGCTGATGAAAGAAGAGTACACAACACTACCAATGATCCAACTCCCTTGAGTGAACCAGGTATTGGAGCAACTCCTGAGAGATTGAATCAACTGGAATCTGTACAGATGGTTTACCATACCTACTTGAAAGAATACATCATGTTGTATTTCATGACAGATGGTAGGGTTTATCATATAAGACAAAATGCCATTCCATTGAAGTATTTTGAAGAATTGGAGCATGTACTTTTCTTACTTCAAGTGAATGACAGAATAACAGAAACTGCTGCAAACTACTTAAAAGAACAGATTCAGAGACAGAAAAGGCTTTATTCTGTTAAGTCTGACAACACATATGTTCCAAAGTACAGAGATCACAATGGTGATATTGTTGATATGAAGCCTAATACTGCACAGATCAGAACATATCTTGGTATTAAGGGACTTGAATTCAATCTGGAGTCTGACAAAGCTTATGTCATAAGACTAGATCAGGAGTTGAGAAAAGCAAAGATCAATGATCTCAGAGCTGCAATCTTTCAAACTGGTGAAGATACTGCAGAGCTTAAAGATGCCAAAAGGAGAATGATTGATGAACTCAGATATGCTGAGAAATGTTTGTTGAAGAACTATCTCAGAACAACTCCTGACATCAGAGAGATCAGATGATGAAGCCTAGTCGAAGATCTACAACTGCTTAAATTCTGATATTTGTACAGACTGAAGTTGTTATCAGAAGTTGAATATTGGTAAAGCTTTAAGGACTGTAAGTTGTAGTTATCTAGTCTAATTCTCATGCATTTGTACTTAATGTTTTTGACATCATCAAATATCTGTTAAACTTGTATATTATGCTAATTTACAAGTTATGGGAGATTGTTAGATATATTTGATAATGTCATGGCTAATATAATTTATGTTTAGATTTCAGATCTTACTTAACAGGACAAATCAGTACTTAACTGTTGATCAGTACTTATACTGGAAGTCAGGACTTAAGGATATCAGTACTTATATTATCAGGAGATAATCATCAGAAGTTAGATATCAGAATTAAGTGCTGAAGGACGATTAGATAAGGACAGTAGCTGATTAAAGGAAGAAGATCAAGATAAACATAAGAAGAGATATGCATGAAGAAGGAGTTCCGTGAAGAATGGAATACTTGGATGAAAAGATATCTGATTGATATATTTTAGGAAGCAGAATTATATTCCATATCAATTAGCGATTATCTTGTAACTGTGTAGTATATAAACACAGACATAGGGTTTACACTATAAGTGTTATCATATATTCGAGAAGTTTATTCATTGTAACCCTAGCAGCTCTCGTGATATTTGTTCATCACTGAGAGGTAACAGTTCTATACTGTAACAGAGTTTATTGGTTCAATAAAGTTTGTTTTCTGTTACTTAATATATTAAAGTTCGATTTGATTGTATTATACACTGTATTCACCCCCTCTACAGTGTGTGTGTGTGACCTAACATAATGTCATGTACCATGATCTCAAACCTTGTTCTTCTTACAAAGAACTAACACTTGAATGTGTTTATTGAAAGCTATCACAGAGTCTTTAGTAAAAACTGATGAAACCTCTGTGTCTTTGTTAGTATCATTAAGACCGATCTCAGCAAGTAGTCTCTAACCAACTAAATATTGTTTCTGAGTGGTGAACATAATTCAAGAATTATGTCACTTGATTTTTGGCAACATTTGAGAAAAGAATTCAAGTGTTTCAGTTTTGAGAAGAAATTTAAGTTGTAAGATATATAACTTTAAGAATTGAGTGTGAGCAACTTTCTTGAATAGAAAAAAAAGTCTCAGAAGTATGTCTTGAAAAGACATGTTTGGATAGTTAAGTACACTCAAAGATAATGATCCTCATTGACTAAGAATTAAATCTTCCATAAATTTCTTCTTTAAAAATAGTTACTTCCTGTAGTGCTTAATATGTATTGAAGTGGTCACATTAACTTAAACAGAGATTAGATTATTCACATGGACTATTAAGAATATATGAAGTTTAGCATACAGTACTGATTTGGATTTAACATTTAAAAGCATTCAAGCACACACACAAGAAAGTAAACAAGTAATCACGTAGAGAATCAAAAAAGATAGAATATTTCATTAATCATTAAGAAGCAGAGTACAAGATTTTTATAGAATTTTAAAATTGAAACTCTAAACAATCTAACTATTCTGACTTCTTCTTCTTTTCTTCTTCCAACTTCTTCATTGTCTTCCGATGGTAGATCCGTGACATAGAACCTTCAAGAGAAATGATATTCTCTTGCAATGTCAGCCACACAAGGCGGCGTTGTTCTTCCTCGAGACACCATTGTGCAGCCTCATCAACTCATCTCATCTCTTCAAACCGGACGTCTAGTCTAAAGAAATGAAGAGACTCGGTGTCATCTGAGTTCAGTCGATCAAGAATCGACTGTGAGATCTCAGAGAGAGGATAATCTTGGTCGTGGAAGACTACAAGAATCGACTGTGAGATCTCAGAGAGAGGATAATCTTGGTCGTGGAAGACTACCCTAAGCCGAACAATGTCGAAATACAATCTTCCGTATTCAGGATTTGCTACTGGACAATAGACTCTATGTGAAAGGGAATAGACGATGGCCATAGATTTTGAACGAAAAAGATGAGTATATCTGGAATTTGTGAGTGGAAAGGTAGTGAGAAGTTTTGAGAGTGGAGGGTTGTATTTATAGAAGAGAAGGTAAAAACTGAAGAGACTCTTTGATTAACCATGTAATAATTATTCATAATGCAAGTACACAATTACGCGTATCTAGGTAAACAAAAAGTAATCTCCCTCTTCAAATTCCTATTTCCAATGTAAATACTCAAGTATTACAAGATACTTGCATCAGTAGCTAACCCAGTTAAGCAATTAAAAGATATTCCACTCACTCACTGATTAATTGAAAATACTGTTAAACAATTTATTTCGAATAAATTCAAAATAATAAATGAAGTATAATAGTCAATCAAGGTTTGACCATTATCAGTATTTTAATTACTACTATCAGGATTTATCAACTACTGATATAAACTATTAGTCAAAGCAAGTTTAACTAATAACAGATTTTATAAGCATAATCAGTAGTTCAACATGCAATTTTCATATAAAATCATTTAGCACAATTTGCATGTTATCATGGCATCAAGCATTTAGCACAATAATCAGTATATAGAAAGTACTCACACATAATAAGATATCATAATTCAAAAATATTAGTAGACTTAATTATCAGAGTTTGAGAATTGTCCTGATATCATTCCCAATTCATTCACCAATCTTGTGAATGTGGCTTCACAGAGAGGCTTGGTGAATATATCTGCTGCTTGCTAATCTGTTGGAACAAAGAGCAATTCCATTATACCATCTTCAACATGTTCCCTTATGAAATGATATCTGATGCTGATGTGCTTAGTCATTGAATGATGCACAGGATTTCCTGTCATTGCAATAGCTCTTTGATTATCACAATATATAGGAATAGTAGAATAGTCTAACCCATAATCCAACAGCTGATTCTTCATCTATAGAATATGAGCACAACAGCTTCCTGCAACAATGTATTCTACTTCTACAGTTGATATGGAAATTGACTTTTGTTTCTTGCTAAACCAAGAAACCAATCTGCCACCAATGAATTGGAAGCTTCCAGAAGTGCTTTTCTTGTCTATTTTGCATCCTGCAAAATCAGCATCTGAATATCCAATTAGGTTAAAGTCTGAATCTCTTGGATACCATAGTCCCAGATTCATGGTGCCTTTGAGATACTTAAAAATTCTTTTCACAGCCAATTGATGAGGTTCTCTAGGGTCGGCTTGGAACCTTGCACAGAGACGGGTAGCATACATGATATCAGGTCTACTAGCAGTCAGATATAGGAGTGAGCCAATCATACCTCTGTAGTTAGTTATATCTACTGAAGAGCCAATATTTAAATCTAACTTGGTTGCAGTGGCCATAGGAGTTGATGCAGTTGAGCAGTCTTGCATTCCAAATCTTTTGAGTAAATTCTTGGTGTATTTGGATTGATTTATGAAGATTCCTTCATCAGTCTGTTTAACTTGTAACCCCTGAAAATAACTCAATTCTTCCATCATACTCATTTGATACCTACACTACATTAGCTTTGCTAATCTCTCACAGAGTTTATCATTAGTAGATCCAAAAATGATATCATTAACATATATCTGTACTAATAACAAGTCCTTACCATGGTATTTGTAAAAGAGAGTTTTATCAATTGTACCTCTTGTGAAACCACTCTCTAGCATAAATAGAGCAAGTGTTTCATACCAAGCCCTTGGTGCTTGCTTCAGTCCATAAAGTGTTTTATCCAGTAAGTAGACATGATCTGGATACTTTGAATTAATGAACCCTGGAGGATGTTCAACATAAACTTCCTCTTCAAGTTCTCCATTTAGAAATGCACTTTTCACATCCATTTGGAATACCTTAAGTTTCTTGTGAGCAGCATAGGCAAAAAAGATTCTTATTTCCTCTAACCTTGCAACTGGAGCAAATGTCTCATCATAATCAATGTCTTCTTGTTGTGAGTAACCCTTTGCACCCAATCTTGCTTTATTCCTTGTGATAATGCCCTCACTGTTAGTTTTGTTTCTAAACACCCACTTTGTGCCAACTATAGATCTGTTCTTTGGTCTTGGCATAAGAGTCCAGACTTTGTTCCTTTCAAATTATTGAGTTCCTCTTGCATTACTGTGACCCAATCAACATCTTGCAGAGCTTCTTCAACCTTCTTAGGTTCAGTGTGAGATAGAACAGAATGGTAGAGACATTCATTCTGAGTGGCTTTTCTTGTTCTTACACCACTATCAAGGTTTCTAATGATTAGGTTAGGTGTGTGTGACTTAGACCATTTTCTTATAGATGGAAGTTGACTCCTAGAAGACGAACCTCTCCCTTGATCCATGAAATCTCTGTTATTTCCTTGATTAGTACCACTATTATTTCCTGATGCTCCCCCTGAATTAGTGTTCCCATTGTTATCAGTATTTAACTCATCATAATTTAAGGAAGATGAGTCTGATGATCTTCCTACTGATGTTTCTTGAGTTGAATCGCTTGTAGTAGTCTCTGGATTTGAGTCATGTTGCTCCCCCTCAATATAAGCTTCAGTGTTAGAAGAATTTCCATTGTTCTATGGAACCTCAGAGCTTTGAGTGATATCATGATTTACTGTATCAGAGTCAGGACTTAAAAGTTCATCATAAGGCACTTCATTTTCAAATCTCAATTTGTCATGGTCATCTGCATCTTCTAGACCTGTTATATTTTTGTCATCAAAAGATACATGTATAGATTCCATGACCGTCCTTGTTCTCAGATTGTAAACTCTGAAGGCTTTTGTAGACAATGGATATCCCACAAAAATTTCTTCATCATCTTTCAAATCAAACCTGGTAAGCTGCTCAGGACGAGTTTTGAGAACAAAACACTTACAACCAAATATAGAAAGTATTTTAAATTTGGCTTCTTTCCTTTCACCATCTCAAATGGTGTTTTCCATGCTTGTTGATCAATGTTGCATTTTGTGTAAAGCAAGAAGTTTGCACAGCCTCAGCCCAGAAGTAGGTAGGCAATCTTGCTTCCTCTAGCATGGTTCTTGCAGCTTCTATCAGAGTTCTATTCTTTTTTTCAACAACTCCATTTTTTTGTGGAGTTCCGGGAGCAGAAAACTCTTGTTTTATCCCCTTGAGTTTGCAGAATTCTTCCATAGAGCTATTCTTGAATTCAGTTCCATTATCACTTATGATGATCTTCACTTTGTATGTTGATCCTTTTTCCAGCTCCCTCACATGAACAAGAAGAATGGATGGAGATTCATCCTTGTGACGACCTCAATCTCGGGGTTAGGAAATAAGGACTCACACACCAGTAAACTAATAATATCAATAGATATAATAAACCCGATTAAATACTAACAGGATCTAAACAGGATTAAGTTTGAGATAAGATTACAACTACCAACCAAAATAAATAAATTACAACACAAAATATTAATGAATTCAATTTATTCAATTCCGAAATGGAATTGACAGATAACCCATTGTATCTGAACCAACTTAAAGAATCCTTCCAACTACTACGCTTGCTCACACACATTGCTACCAGCTTTGGCATCTGGAAACCTATGACACGGTAGGGACAACCAGGAACACTCATGGGAGCTGAATGCCTAAGTCTGGCCATCACTTGCTTAACTGCCATGGTTAGATCAAAGCAAATATATATGAGCCAAAAGCTCAGCAAGTAACTATATAGGAGTTCTATAAAGCAATAATAATAACAATAGCAAAATCTGAGGCATTCTACTTTTAAATCTCTAGGTGGCAGATTTCTGTCTTTGGGCTATGAAAGGGTTATGAGGAAATGTTTGGGCTTTCAGGAATCAAGGCTGAAGATAGGGTGAAACCCGACATTCATCACAAATCATTAACTGGATCTCAAAGGATCTTTCAAGTGGAAAACAAGAATCTATTCAACTTTGGGAATTAATTATATGATTGATAACAATATTAGAAGGTAAATCAATAATATGAAATCTCAAATAAAAGCTCAAGACTTTAATAAGTGAATGGAATTGGAAATCTACACTGCGCTATGAGCAATGAGGGGTGATCAGCCTGCATCAAAGCTCTGAACCACATAACAAGTGATTCACAACTATTGAGGATCCTCGGCACACATTGGACATATAAAACCAGCAGGCTCCACGCTACTGATGTTTTAACAGTGACTGGCACCTCAGTCTTACCAGAACATACCATCCAATTCCTTTTAATCAATTCATTTTAATTTCAAAGGGTGCTTGATCAAGGACAAGATAACAAGGGTTGGTATTGTCAAGGTTCAAGTGACAAGTTGTCTAAAATGAGGGAATGTTATTAAGATTAGGGTTCCCAAAAGAAATAATTCAAATTTATGAGGGGTTTAGGATTCATTTGATATATTAAGGGACTATTTCAGTATGTTAATGAAGAATTTAGGTTGCTCAAGACATTTCGCAAGGGAGTTTGTCACACCCCCAACTTAACCAACAATTTAAATATAACTATTAACATTTTAAAAATAAGTAAACATAAACAAATCCAAGATCTTATAGTTTAGGGTTTGGAACAGCCCAACACTACCATCTATTACAACTGATTTTAATATCGAGTCCTCACACAAAACTATCTCTTATTCTACCTGAGTTCGAACATACGCATCAGCGTCACAAGCATTACGGGCGGTCTGCTTGAATCTAACCATAGCTGCTAGCTAAAATATCAGGGTAAAGCAAGAAGTGAGCCAAATGCTCAACAAGTGCTAAACAATACGATACAAAACATAAATTGAGATATATATAAAATAATGTCAATGTGAAGACATAACCAATGATAACAAGAGATAGAACTTTGGGTGATGGCATCATTTGCTTGTATCAAAACAATTTCAAAATCATATCTTAATCAAAATCATTTTATGACGCTACGGATTACAGCCGGTGATCAGCCGCGAAGTGATCCCGAACCTCGCTGGGTTCTAAAACATTAATGGGACCCCTAGGCAACTTTTAAGCCTAATATAAGTGTAGAAAGGACTCGCGTCTCAATCCAGATCCACTATTCAAAGAAAACATTTACCCCCCTTTGGGACTGAAAATCCACATTTTATTTATTTCAAAACTGATGCCGATTTATGACAAAATAAACCTTTTTTTATCAAGGGATTATAGATCAACTTGAAATACTGGAAATATGATACTAAATCTAGGGCCATGATTCACTAGACTTTACTCTATTAGGGTAACTAAAAGGTTTCCATATACAAGAACTTGGTCAAGGAAATTTAGCAAGGCTATTGGATATTATGAATGAGTAATGCCAAACTAGGCTTCAAGCAATGGTTTTTGACAAGGTACAAGTGCTGGAACATCAAGAAGATAAGCTTCAAGAATACTAAGGGTGTTAAAGTATGAAGAAATGATCTTTAGCTCAAGGTATAACAGGATTGTCAAACTTTAGGGTAAGAAAGAGGGGTATCAAGATTTAGGGTAAGGATATGGTTATCAATTAATCTTGAACGACTTTAAGAAATGATTGGCTTTTAGGTATCAAGGTAAAGCGTCTATAGGGGTTCAAGCATCAGGGTGAGATATCAATATTTTAGGAATCATTAACTGTTAGGAATGTATGTGCATTAGTTTGATGATATGTTTAACAAAATACTTAAGTAGAAATTTAGTGTCTGTAGCCTCAACGGATAAGACCACTTTGGCTATCCGTTGATGGTGTAGCTTTACTTAGAAATAAGTCTAGTGTTGTAGCATATTTCAGTCTCTGTATTTAAAATGTAATTCTTGGAAGTTGAGAGAAACTATGAGTCATGTTGACTACTAGATGATATGCAGATAGGAAGGCCAATTGTAAATACCTCATGCCTTGTAATTTTGTATAAGTGAAGTGGTATCAACGGATGACTTAGAGACCTTCAACGGATAAGAAGCTAAGCTTCAACGGATGTCTCTGAAGCTTCAACGGATAAAGTCATCAACGGATAACATCCTTCAACGGATGAGTGCATCAACGGATGAAAGCTTCAACGGATAACATCCTTCAACGGATAAGTGCATCAACGGATGAAAGCTTCAACGGATGTTCTGATGATTAGCCGTTGATAAGGGGTAGTTGTACGTACAAACAGAGGCACATGGGTTGATAGAGACAACTGAGATGTGGTAGCCGAATTTCAGGAACAACAGAAAAAGCAGCCGTTCTTCTTTAGTACAAAGATGCAATAGTCAACTAAGTACTGGAGTAAACAGGAAAAGAAGCAAGTGAAGAACTTATTTTATTACTGTATTTTATATTGTTCTTAACTTGTACACTTGGTAATATATAAACCAAGTAGAAGCTAGTAATTAGAAGTGAGATTTTCCAAAGCTGTTTAGAAAAATATTGAGAGAAAATTCATCTAGTTTGTACTAGGATGCAGCTGTGATCAAAATTGTTTAATCACAGATTTTCTAAAATACCATCTCTGGTGGAACAACGAATCCACCAGAAAAGTTTTTAAGTTCTGTTGTGTTCTTTACATTTGTGCTTGAATTTATATCTGTCTGTATTAGCTTAAAGCAATTCACACACTTGTTCTTCTTGAACACACAACTTTCATAAACTGCTCAAAACTTGAAAAAGTTTTGAGATTTACATTCAACCCCCCCTTCTGTAAATCTCATTTTTAGTCCACTAGGAATAACAATTGGTATCAGAGCAGGCTCTTGACATACAAAGAGTTTAAAGATCTTGGAATCTAACAAAGATGAGTAAGAAGGATATTGGAGTAAAGATCCCAGTTCTTGACAAAGACAGTTATCACCATTGGAAGGTGAAAATGCACCTTCATCTACTCTCCCAAGATGAAGGTTATGTAAACTGCATTGAGAATGGTCCTCACATTCCCCACAAAGTAGCAACAGTTGCTACAGCCACAGTTGCTGTTGGTCAATCCATTCCAAAACCTAGAGCAGAATGGACAATGGAAGACACAGAAGAAGTCCACAAGGACAAGAAGGCTATGAACATTTTGTTTAATGGTCTTAACATGGATATGTTTGATAATGTGATAAATTGCACAACTGCCAAAGAGGTTTGGGACACAGTTCAACTACTGTGTGAAGGTACAGAACAAGTGAAAGAAAACAAAATGCAGCTTCTCATTCAACAGTATGAATACTTTCATTTTGAAGAAAATGAATCTTTAAATGAAACATTCAATAGGTTCCAAAAGCTGTTGAATGGACTGAAGCTGTATGGAAGAGTGTACCAGGTGAAGGATTCAAATCTTAAATTTTTAAGATCCTTGCCAAAGGAATGGAAACCCATGACTGTCTCCTTAAGAAACTCTCAAGATTATAAGGACTTCACTCTTGAAAGATTGTATGGAATCTTGAAGACTTATGAACTAGAGCTGGAACAGGATGAGGTATTGGAGAAGGGGAGAAAGAAAGGAAGTTCAGTTGCATTGGTAGCTGAAGATGAGAGGAAATGCAGACAAGAAACTGTGAGATCTACATCAAACTCCAAAGATGGTATAAGAAATCAGGAATCAAGCAAGGGGAAAGAGCAAGTTGCTGAAAATGAAGACAACTCCAGCCAAGATGACTCAGATGGTATTGATGAGCATCTTGCATTTCTGTCCAGAAGATTTGCAAAGATGAAATTCAAGAAAAACACTAGAGCCACTAAACCTCACAAAAACACTGTGGACAAATCCAAGTTCAAGTGTTTCAATTGTGGTATAAGTGGACACTTTGCAGGTGAGTGCAGAAAGCCAACTTCTGAAAAGAAGAAATTTGAACAAGTAGATTACAAAAAGAAATATTTTGATCTACTCAAGCAAAAGGAGAGGGCTTTCATTACTCAAGAAAAGGACTGG